>NW_026460387.1:0-7578 GCF_021730395.1 Mercenaria mercenaria | reverse complement strand
TCGCTCTGTCGCAACTTCCGAGCTAGTGCATGGCGCGAAAAAAGAACTTAAAGTTTGCTAATTTATTCTTGATTTGTGGTCGTGGTGGTGTTTACCAGCACGCTGATTTAGCAGTGAATTTCGTCGTTTCGTCATGAAAGCACTTTCATTGTCAAATACTTTCATTTCAACTATTAATATTAAGGAGCAAACTGAGTAGGCGTGAGATAACTGTAAAGTACACAATGCATTTGGAAATAAAAAATGTACCATACATGGCTTAGGAGTAAAGATATTCACTTTTTACTGAGAGAGACAGTTCTGTCGTGAAGGAGATAGTCATGTCGCCTAGGAGATAGCTATGGGTTGCATTAACAGTTTTGAGTAGTTTTGAATGTAACATGAAAGTAGTTTTGTCCATTTACGAGATGCAGTTCAGTTATTACGTTTTTATATTTACACAGCATTTGTATAATAAATATTGCTTTAAATTTTCTTATATTAATTTTGCTTGTTTTGTTTGTTACTAAAATGCCAAAAAAAAATATGATGACACTCACCTTTGTTGACGTTTTTTTATCGCGACATACACTAGCTCGGAAATTGGGACAAAGCGACTTACCGTATACCTCTGTTGTTTACCAGGCGTGAACTGCCTTTGGACACGCTGTACTCAAAATAAACGAGTTTAGAATACATTTGTGTCACCAAATGTCAGTTACAACATAGTACACTAATGCATCATTGATGCATACAAAAACTGTATACATTACTCAAATTAGTGTTGCAATGAAATATCTATGATATGATTCTGACACAACATATGTGTTATTCTTCTTTTTTTAAAAACCATAAGATAAGTGTGTGTGTGTGTGTGTGTGTGCGTGTGCGTGTGCGTGTGTTTAGCATCTTCTTTAGCAGCTTTTATTTATTTAAACGATGGTGTCTACTTGTATAGTAGCAGTAAGCTCAATACCAAACCTCATAGTGCTTCTTCACAACTAGTGATGTCAGAGGAGTATTTTTGAAATAATATTCATACACAAATATCATATATCCTTAGAAAGGCATTATTGATGGAATAGAAACACAAGGATGCATTTTCAACAAGATCTGACAATGCATAAAAAAGTAATGACTTTTACTTTTGTTTAGAATTTTGACCCTTATTTTAGTATGGACTTGTAGCACATCATTAGACAGAAGATTAGACAAGGCGTGAACTTTATTTACGTTAGAGAAGAAACTGAATAATCGTACCATTTTGAATTCTTCCTGATAATTACTTCTTCGCCAATAAATTTTAGGGCCTGCATGCCTTTTATAAAAATTAAATAAAGGGCCGAAACTTTGGCATTGTAGAGAGAATTCTAAATAATCATGGTGTACAATTTTACATGTTGAACTAGAGCTATCACTAAAGGTGATGAATGTACCACCCCCCCCCCCCCCCCCCCCCCCCCCCCCGCCCCACGCATGCACTGACACAGTAAATTGCAATTTGACGCACACAAGATTGCATAATTATGTGGACTGTATGTATATAGACTGTATGTATACAGTATAGTAACAAAAAACAAAGTCCCATTACTATGCAGAATATTTATCTAAAAGAACGTAATATGCACCATGCACAACTAGGGTTGGTACTGATCACTTGTGTGAAGTTTCATTACATTTTGTGCAAGGGTTCGGAAGATTAGGCGCGCACAAGATTGCATATGCAGACTGTATGTACATAGTATGTAAACAAAAACAAAGTACGATAACTCTGCATTTTTTTTCTGAAAGAACCTTATATGCCCCATGCACATCTAATGTTGTTAATGATCACTTGTGTGAAGTTTCATTAAATTGTGTAAAGGGGATGAGGAGAGATGGTGCGCACAAGACTGTGTCTATGTATATAGTTAAGTAACAAAAAACAAAGTCCCGTAACTCTGAAATTTTTTTTCTGAAAGAACCTAACATGCCCCATGCACAACTGCTGTTGGTACTGATCACTTGTGGGAAGTTTCATTAAATTGTGTCAAGGGGATGAGGAGAGATGGTGCGCACAATATTGTGTCTATGTATATAGTATAGAAACAAAAAACAATGTCCCGTAACTCTGCACTTTTTTTCTGAAAGAACCTAACATGCCCCATGCACAAGTACTGATGTTACCGATCACTTATGTGAAGTTTCATTAAATTGCGTCAAGGGGATGAGGAGAGATGGTGCGCACAAGATTGTGTCTACGGACAGACAGACGGACGTTCTAACGAAACGGTATTTATGTGACACCCCCATTGTTCTCTCTATTGTTCTAACAGTCACATAAAAAGAAAAAGGTCAAATAAACAGAACGGAATGAATGACATCAAAGAGAAAGTAACGTTATACAGTCACTTAACCATCATTTCGCGGGCACGGACGGACGGACGGACGGACAGAGAGACAGACAAACCTGAAACCAACTTACAACCGGGGTACAAAAATAATCCTATGATATTTGATGACTCAGGATGAAATAGCTTTTTAGATATGCACAACAGAATTTAGACAGACGGATATCATGATGGGTGTGCTAACACATGGGTACTTAAGATGACATCAATAAACAGCAAATCTATTTATTCTCTTACGTGGCTAGATAAAATGCAGAGAACAAAAGTAGCCACACAAATACCCATTTGTAGAGACGGAAAGAACATATAGACAACGGTAAATCTAAGAGATCCCCACGCCCACAGAAACAACTGGGGAATGGGGCTCGCTCAATAATTTGAATAAAATGGTCAAAGTTGCAAATTACATTGCGAAAACACATAACTGATTCATAAAAAAGCTCGGTTCTGGTTTTTGCGGGAACATACATGCAAATATTTACCTTCTTGCGCCAGCTTGCACTTCATCCTAATTAGCAAAAACAAGTTGTGTTAGAGATTACAGGCTTAGCAGGATTAAGTAATTTCTTTTCAGGACTTTTATATATTTTTCTGTAATTTTCCGCTCAAAAATAGGTTAGTTATGCACTGTACAAAGTCCTTTTTCAGTATTTTTATTATAAACAGGTAATAAAATGGCGCTTCTTTTCTCTTCAGGTGCACGCGATAATTATCAGAATTCAATCAAAACTAAGAATTTAACAGCGTTTCAAAGAAACCCATCTTCACATGAAATTCCAAATTGGGGGCATATATTAATCTAACCATGAGATTAATATCAACACTTAAATTTATCGATTTAAATAACCGTTTGGTACACCCTGTAAATTTGATATTTTATCTGTATGCCTGAACTAAATGTTTCGGATAATACGTTTGTAGCTCGACAATTCAAAGAATAGGCAGAGCTTTCGGACTTCGGCGTCGCGGCATTTTTATCTGGTTAAGAATTTGTATATACGCTGGTATCTCAGTAACAACTTGTGAAAACAGTTTTAAACTGCACACACTAACTCAATGTAATAAACTTTGTCACAAACTGAAATACGGGCCTTATTGTAACTGTAGTTTAAATGCAGGTATTTCATCATTTTTTTTTTGTAAATTTTTGAGTTATTGAGGTAAATGTCTGATTTTTCGCATAAAATACCTCTCATGTTTTTCTGTATTTCATAACTTAAATTTCCATGTCATTTTTATTAAATTCAGTTCAGTAATAAGAAAGTTGATATTTTATAAACTTCAGTAATTCAATTTCAATCCGCGCCAAAGTAGTCAGATTTCCCGGCTATATCGTGTTTCCCGTGGAAATGCAAATAGTCAGTGTACACGCATATATCGTGTGTCCCATGAAATTTAGAATTTCGCGGGACATTACCCTACAAATAGACTGGACTAGATATGCCTGGCGCACACCACTTTCGACATTAGATGAATTTACGTCAAATTATTTTTCTTGGTAGAAATTTATGCTCGATCGAGGTAAGAAGTTTGTTGTTTTTGTTAGATTTTTGTATAATTTTTGAATTACGAATTTTATTTAGTAAATTTTTGTTCATTCTACATTGTTTTGTAACATCTACTTTTCGGCATGTGATTTTGGCTAGTTTCGGTATGTCAGGATTATTTATCTTTGTTTTTCAGGCTTTTGTAAATTATTTCGAAAGAGGAATCTAAAATGTTTCGTTTATATAAGCTGTAAGATTTGTACTGAAATTTGTGTAGCATGGTAATTGTCAAAAACATATGTCAAACATTTGGTTGTTAATTATGGAACGCCATTACTAATGTATAAATCTATGTGGCAAGTCTAGTATCATGTATGTAATATGTTATTGTAATTTGAAATTATTGTTTGCCAGTCTAAAGCATATCTAAACAGTGTCCGTTTTGTTGTATGACATTTGGTATTATATTGATACCAGCTATTGTATAACGTTTAAATTGCATTGAATTTTGTTAATTTCTAGTTGCAAATAATAGCTGCAGTTTATCATTTCCTTATCTATATTTTTTTCATCATAAACTGTCCATATCTTTTCCATACTTTAACTTTAGATTTGTAAGTAATTAATTTTAGAAATAATGGAAGTAATAAGTGACGTATTTTAATCACGTGACGTATGAACTTAGTAGCAAATACATTTTGTATAAGTAGCACGTATTATTTATGGGAGCCTACAGAGGTATGGTGAACCCAAAGGAGCAGTTTTAGGAGGGCGTGGACGGTAGCATGCATTTCCAGTACCGTCCATGAACAGGCTCAATCAAACCGAGCCTGCAACATTTTCGTTTTTGTTGTGTTGAGCGACCTGTAGAGATTCCACTTTTTTTCTATTTTATGCCCTGACTTTTGTTTTGCTATGGTGCTTACCATATGTTATATATTTTAGCTTCTTCCACCAGGCGACTTTTACCTGGTGATGATGTCACGACCCGGAAGTACAATACCCGCGGTTCAATTGTCTTCACTCGCCTGGATGTGATTCTCCCAGCACAGAGCTTTCGGCTCATGGTTGTGCCTTAACCCGCAAAGACGATGATTTTTGTGATCCACTGAAGTCAGCTGAGGGATGCAAACACCTACCATCATAGGGAGCCAAAACGGAATCAACGTTTTCACGGTTTAGAGGGACTTGACCTGAAGATATGTTGTTTAGCTTTTGTGCTACTTAAAGTTCGAAATTAACGGAAACAACTGTGTCACGTCACGTTAAAACGGAACTGTCAGTGTTAGAACTTTATACCTAGAGATACTGAGCTCAGATGTTTTTTGCTTCATTTTTTCTTACAATAAGTTTTTTGTCCACTTTTCATTTATTCATTGCGCATAATCATTTTCTGTAAATAAATTTGTAAATATTGTAATGGGTGTTGATTTGTTCTGGTAGTTATTATTCCCGGTACGTCCATCCTGTCACACACTTATATTGTACAGGTTCCATAACTCTGGTTTTCTTTGTTTACAGGTGATGTTCTGTTTTCGACTTAGTAATTTTTGGTTAAGTTTTTGTTCGTAAGCCGGTACCCACTGATGGGAATGGATTATAATTCCACACACTTGTTCACTGTCATGACCTGACATGTAATGCACATATTCAATAACTCTTTCATGTATTTTTACAAAAATAAGCGCCTGTTTCGACTTACATTGTAGCAGGTTTTTGGACAAGCTTTTGTATGTAATCTAGTATCTCAGTACCCATTTATTGGAATGGATTGAACTATACACACGTGCCACTGTCAAGAGCTGATTATGCATTGTGCAGGTTCTATAACCCTGTTTTGCATCTTTATAAAATTATGCACCCTTTTCAACTTTTATATCCATTCAATTGACAATGATGTTGAATAGTCGAGCGTTGCTGTCCTCCTACAGTTCTTGTTTAAAAAATGTTACCGCCTTTTGAAAATATCTATCATTTACATCGAGTCAGACAGTAAATAAAATTAAGCATCATACGTTGACCTCGCTGTTACTATTACACATATACGTGGCATTATACCCCATCTAGTCACATTATACTGACCCTGATCTGACCAGTCCTAGAAAAATCCTCTTAATGTTGAGCGCAAAGAAAGGAAGCAGAAGCTACTAGTTTCAAGTCTTTGATATGTTGTGGTCAGGCGGTAGACCCACGGCCTCATGCAATGAAAGCGGGCGCTCTTCCACTAGGCTGCCGTGGCGGTGATAAGAGCACAATATTATTGTTAGTTTTGCATGACCTGTATGTGTTATAGATATATTAAGTATAATGTAATTCGATAACTGATTTTTATCAACGTTTAAACGAGAGAGACACACATTTTGACGCACAGAATGTTTGTTGAATATAACGATACTTTAAACGGCGACAATGTCTACATAGTGTTATAATTTCATTCCTGAGAGTAAAGCAATTAGGAGTTTACCTTATCTATGTATGTTTTATACCACGTTGATGCCATGTTGCTCTTTCGGGCACTTTCAAAACGGGGATCTTCTTTAAGAATATCTTTTGCATCTTCCCATTTTGTTGATGTCGTAATTTCCTCATAATCTTCGAGAAATTCCAGAAATTCATGGAAGTCTTTCTACAATTCAGAAAAATGGTTATTCAAACTAAAAATGGTAAATGATCAAATCAATTAGAGAATCTATCGATAGTAAAAAACAATATTCTCTACATCTAACAAAAAGATTTGGAACATATTAGAATTAAAACATGCACTCGGCTGATTTGGAAAATTGTTTTGAAGTTAATTATTATTATTATTATTATTATTAATATCATTATTATATACCACATTTATATAGCACTCTTTTCATATAAAAAAACGTTCAAAAGTGTTTTACATAAAACATTTATATAATGTTCAATAAAAAAGTGGTAATTGTACTATTATAGAAGAACTTAAAATTACATTACGGTAAATAAAAATGAAGGTAAGCAGATCAAAACATGAAACAAAAATACATCGTAAAACATTAACCGACTTGTCAAAGTTAATACCACGTTATTTAAAACTATAATAACAAGTACTGTTCTACCATTTTCCTCAACTATTATACGAATATAATGAATAAATTAAAATGATTATTTCAATACATTTGATATTAAGCATACGTTTTTGAAATGACGATCGGCACAGTTAAAAATACCACAATGGATATGAAAAAACCGCAGTCTTCCCAAAGCGTAACCCACACCAAGTGAACGTGCAGAAATTGTTTTCTATTCATATTCAGGCAATACAGACCGTGTCAATAATTGCTCTATCATTTACTTAGAATTATAGACTTCTTCAGTTGGTTTTAATCACTAAACAAACCAAAAACTGATATACAGGTACCTTCTTTTTGAAGTAGTTGTGTACTTTTTTTATAAGTCTTTTGCAAATGTTAGGTTTATTGTCAATGGCTTGGTTTGTTGAATTATGTGACTCATCGCCCTGATTGTCACTAGGTGGTGTCATTTCATGTTCTTGACCCTCTCCATGGTTATAACCTAAATTATGCCGACTTCTTCCGTCCATATCATCAACACTTGTATTAATTTCCTTTATGCCTTCTTTCTGTGAATACAGTTGTGACATCCTTTTATAACTGACATTATACATATCACTAATATCAGATTTATCACTTTCAAATTAACCTTCGCAAGTATTTTCGTAGCATTATAAGAAGATC
>NW_026460386.1:0-5687 GCF_021730395.1 Mercenaria mercenaria | reverse complement strand
ATAAAAATTATAGTTTATACAAATTTTATTAAAAATGATGGGGATAGATTTGAAATACAAGAAGATGGGGATTACATAATTGAAATGAATATTATCATTGACTCTGATAAGAATTAGATCGTTTTATTTTTAGATGGCTGGGTGGTCACACAAACGGACAAGAGCATATATTATGAGGTTAAAAATACAACATTGGTTTTCAAGAAAAAAAATGAAATTAAATTAAGCAAAGGAATGTGGTTTACCATTTCGCCGGATTCAGACATACTGTTACCACCTGGATATTCTACTAAATTTACTATAGAACCAGGAAGTTATGTTAGATTCTATCTGGTTAATTGATTTATTTCCATTGTTTTTATATAATGGGAATATTCAATAATATAAATGAAAAAGTAAATAAAATAGAAAGACAAATAGTAAGAAAACCTCCTTTGTTTTTAACATCTGCAACAGAAGATGTTGCTGGATTATTTCAATGGAAAGTTGGTAATGCTAGTCCTGGTTTAGTTCAAAATGGTAATAATGTAACAATCAAACAAAATTGCATTTTAATTATTCTTAGAGATGCTATTAAATTAGATAAAGGAGATGTTAAATTGGAATTAAAAACAAAGAAAATAAAATTCTTCAAAGATATTATGCAAAAAATAACAGAAAAAAATGAATCTATTTCTATTAATTATGCTGATCAATTTCAAACAAATTCAGTTATTTATATAGATGGTTTAAACGTTATTAATATTCAATTAACAATTTATGGTTCTACAATAAGCTAATTTATGTTATGCTAACTAATGAAATACTGTATTCTATCAGTTAAATATTTTCATATCTCATCGCTCACACTGTGAAAATATGAAATCTATATTTCCACACTGTGAGAGATATAGCTCCGCCCCCTCATTACATTGTGTATGAATTTTAAATTATTTGCTTAAAACAGGATGAAAATTGTAGTCGCACTTTGTTTTTTATTGTATATTTCTCGATTCAAATTATTTTACTTAAAGAGAATTTCATAACGTTATGCAGCAAAATATAAAATAAAATGGAACTTTATGTCGTGTGCGTCTTTATAACGTCACAGCACGTCTGACGTCATGTCTGTTTACGCGCGTCTGTTTCCCGCGCTGAGATTAAAAATAGTTGCAAAATGCACATCGCAACGTAACTGAGCATAAAATAAAAAGAAAATGTGTTTGTTTTTCGTGAATATGGAATATATCTCACCTCGAGGTGAGAAAATATTCACATTTTCACTGCGCTATGCGCTCGTGAAAGTATTTGAAATTTTCTCACTTCTCAGTGAGATATATTCCATATTCACTCAAAACAAACAAATATCCTCTATGTATTAATACCATTATCAAGAATATATCTTTTATCGTCATAACATGATAAAGACGTTTTATTAATAACATAACTAGAAAGATTGTGCTTATCAGAACCAATAACTTTAAAGGTGTGATTACTTTGGGTTGAATTAAATAAGGTATCTTTGTAATTTTCATGAATTATTGTTTTCTTTACAACATGTTTTTTAATTCCTTTACATTTGTTAATGTTAACTTCATTTTCTAATAAATATGAATACATTTTACTTCTTAATCCAACAAATTCAACAATGGGAATGCCGGCAGCTTCATCTTTGAATTTTCCAATTACTTTTTTGTTGTAATCAAAATAAAACTCTTACTTACTATCATAATCACTATTATCAAATAAATCTTTGTCCTTATAAAAATCCTCATATACATCTTCAGTACTTATTTCATAACATAATGAATCAGTGTCAGTGAATAAAAGCTTTGCTGAATCCTCATAGTTTTCCTTAATGTAATTATAATGCAAATCATACATTAAATTTTTAGATAAATCAAGAATGCACATTCCGACATAACAAGGTCTGTTTAATGATAAACTTTCTTTTATTCTAAGAATACCAAACAAATTCTTATTAAACATTGTTGAACTAACAAATGAAGGTTTTGCTATATACTTCAATAAAAGATTTTCTTTGATATTCTGGTAAATTTAAAGTAGCAGATGATATCATTGCAAGTGTTAGCTTTTCCATGATATGTGAAGAAACTTTTCACATTCCTAATAATTTGCAAAATAAATAGCATTTAAATTTTTAAAATTCCCTACCAGATTCGTCAAAGAAGGTTATTACTTGCTTTCCGTTTATATCTACTTCCTCACTCTTTATATTTTTATTACCGCTGATATATTTTCCATATATCAACAATAAATTATATATCATCTAAGATCTATATATGAAATCAAAGTATTTTTATATTCCCGCTTTTGATTCGCATACAGCGTAATGTTGTGTTTTCGCATTGAACTAAGCAGTATTAGCAATACTTCCTTTATTTTAAATGGTATAAAATGTTAAATTCAAAACATATGGTCCATTTGCTATGAAACAAATTATGGGAGGTTACTTCGTCGAAGAAGTTTAATTACAAAGTCATTTCTTAAGTTACCGAAATATTAGGGAAATAAGGAAAAATGTGGAGCCTTTAGATACTGGTGGATTTCTATCTCTCTTCATATGTGTTCATATGTATCTAATTTAGTACAATCAGTCACCATAATAATTATTTACATGAAATTTATAATTGTATGTTAGTTATTCATTATTGGCATATATTCCGCTAAAAAGCTTTACTCATCCATTCATTTTTCCATGGTGTATGAGTATACGCTTGTACATATAAAAGTAGTGTGAAAGTAATCATATCTGTTAATCAGAGTCATGGCAAAACAACTAGTAAATCTAAGAAAACATAGATGTTTAAAAGTATTTACATTTAACGTTTTTATCATTATCATTATATTAATTTGTGTATTGTTTTACTTTCACAACAAAAATATAGAATCTGTGGAATCGGTGACAAAACCTAAAAGTAATTGGATTATATTAACATCAATAAATGACGGTTTCTTCGATTTTTTTCTGAACTGGTTCCATTTTTACCGACAACTTAATTTGAATAACCGAATAATAGTCATTGCAGAAGATGAGGTTGTTTACTCTAAACTGCAGCTATTTGATAGTGCTTTTATAACTGAACGAACTTTACGGAACTCATTGAGTGAAGCACAAGTGTATGGAACAAAACCTTTTTACCAACTTATGTCAAGACGACCAACCTATATCATGAAATACTTAGAGAAAGGATTTAACATTATATTCACAGATGTTGATACGATTTGGTTACAGAATCCTTTTCAACATTTTAATGACACTTTTGATATTTTGATACCGCAGTATGGCATAAAAAACTTTTGTGCGGGATTTATCGTTATAAAGCATAGCCAGGCAAGTCTCAAACTGATCCAAGCATGGATAAAGTCCCTGGAAAAACATTTTCAGAATGACCAAGTGGCCCTAAATTCAGTTGTCAGTAAGGATTCTGAATTACGTATCAAATCGTTAGACACGTATAAATTTCCAAATGGAGAAACCTTCTTTGAGAAATTTACAAATAAACAGCGTCAAAATGTTGTAGTTGTACATAACAATCGAATTAAAACATATTTGGCAAAATTATCACGTTTCAAAAAATCCAAACTATGGTTTTCAAATAACACTTTTATCGGATAATGTATACAGACACAAGAATAAAATTATCATATTTGTTTTACGTACCCTTAAATAACTTAAATAGTTTTTATCAGTGAACGGAAGATTTTATCTTTGGAAAGGGAACATATTTTTGCATAATATTACATATACCTTGTATCTTATTTAAGAAGAATATATGATGTGATTGTTGATTATTATTATTAATTCTTGAAATATAAAGCGGACAATTTTATCCATGGAAAGAAATCTTATTTCTGCTTATTGTTTTCATATACCTAGTATATTATGTAAGCAAAATAAACGTGTGATTGTAAGCTATTTTTATTACATTTTAAGTCATAAATGTTTACAGGATGTGTCAGAAGCATTGCCATAGTAGTGTCTGTGCAATCATTACAAATGTATTGTTTGTTTCTAATTACGCTTACTCATTCAACCTTTTTGTGACATATGGAAAGGTTACACTTCAGGTTTAGGTTGATGTTGAGATCTACATGACTTCCCACATTTTAATATACTGTCTTCTAGGGATTTTTATTGTCGTTCACTTTTCTTCAAACTATTATTTTCCATGTATTTAGATATATTTCCTTTACATATTTCCGTCTCAATCTTTAGCGAATAGTCTCATAATGTTTTGTATATCCCTTATGAAGTTTCATTGATAATTTACCAAAAATCGCAGATATCTTTCATAATCATAATCAGCTCTTTGACCGTGCATATTTGAAGACAATTTTTCAACCTTTTGATGTACTTAGAGTGTTTTGTTATTTTTAATAGCTGTGGGCTATTCTGGCATTTTTGGCAAATCGAATTTGCCAAGGCAGATCGGTCTTTGGCCATGAAGAATTCTCTACAATGGCAGACTTTTTGGATTTTCAATTTTCTGTACAACGTGTGGAAATATTTGTAAGTAGAATTGTAAAATCTGTCATTGAAATGCTACCGTGGCAAGTCCATGTCAGTTTTACTATGGAAAGTCCATTGCAAAATACTGCCATATGGCCAAACTATGGAAAAATACTCCAGGCAAAAATTTAACGTTGCAGATTTTTGTAATTACAGAAATTCTGAATATATAGAAATTGCAACTTTGCCTGGCTATGTATTTTAACGATCCAGACCTGCGCGCATGCCTAATAAATCTACCTTTTAATGTCTTAAACAATATTTCTTGCGAATGTAAAATAAGAATTATTAACTTACTAGCGATAAAGTTACCTTCATTATGTTCGTACAATAAACTCTCTAAGTGGTGATGCTTATTTTCCTTTAATTATGTATATATGCATTTTAAAAAACTTCTTTGCAGAAACGTCAGGCCCAAATTTTATATTATAAACCTTGACTAGCTGAACCTAAATTTTCTAAGTTCTTTTATGTTTGGAAGTCACGAAGGGATCATTTTTAAGAACTAAATTGTGAATCAGATCAGGATATTCCAATATGAATGGTTAGATTGAGTTGTCATATTTTCATACTTTGATATATTCTATCATGAATGTTACTTTTGGTTGTAAAAGAATGGGCCCGTTTCGTGAGTACTTAGATCTAGTCTTGTTCAGATCAGACCTTTTTGATCCAAAGTAATAGGTCAAATTCCATTCCGACAATATTTCAAGGAAATAAGACTTGTCTAGGCAGTCTTAGTGGTTACGGGGGTTTGAAAGACTATCTTAGCTAAGGTAAGCGACACCATTAGTGCATGTTTGAATGCTGTGTCGATCGAACCCTAACACTTAGTAGCAACCAACACCCTACCACATTCGATATGTTCGGTCAATTTTGAAACCCTTGTGAGCTACGACGGCATCCTATTGACTCCTGAATGTTAAACAATTTAAATTGCGATACTGTAGCATCACGTTTGATGTTCATTCCCCGACCGCAAGGGTTACAAAATGTACTTGTGCATAGTCAGAAACGATAGTCAGTGGCAACAATTACAGAACATACAGTAGTCATAGGAACTCAAGTCGGGTCGAAAAACTAGTCATATTCATATTTTTCACCGTGAAAAGTTTGCTGTAAATTACAGGTTTCTCCTAATAGAAGAAGTTACGCTCATATAATAATCATGATC
>NW_026460385.1:0-7189 GCF_021730395.1 Mercenaria mercenaria | reverse complement strand
AGTCTGAGCAGCGTTTGATTAGTCAGTAAAGGTTATAGCAATGCTCTGATTGGCTAGTGATATGACGCATTCTGTTTGGGTTTTTATTTCTCAAAGGAAGGCTAGCTTACACGTTTAAACTTGTCATTTATGCGATAGCTTGGTTCAAAGCTGTTCCTAACTAGAATTTCTATTTTTAAAACCAGCCAATGAAATCACCCCCTTTTTTTCTACAAAAGGGCCTTGCTTTAAAAATGAGTCCTTCAAAAATGTGTACTTGGAGCACGCTTTTAGTTAGTAAAATTTCGTCTGACTTAGACGTCAACGCTTACAGTAGGAAAACATCGCCATTCAAATGTCATATCAAAGACAAAAAAGCAATCATCTTATGCACGATTATACTTATTGTTATATTTACCTTGCCTTTCGCTTTAGCGTTTGCGACTAAGAATTCAACTACACACGTAGATTATGAAATTAAAGTGAATGAAACCAGACTGCCTCCCCACTATATGAAACAGTTCGATATACAGCAAAACTTTATATATTACTGTCTGAAACCCAGAGATAGTGAAATCCTAGTGGATTTGGGGACGTTTCATAAATCACACCGCAAGTATCATTGGAATACAACTTTACCTTAAGCAGTGGAAATCAATCATACAACTTCTTCCTAAAATCGACGCAGCCATCATTGAAGCACAAGGCATTCAGATATTACATATCGACACAAAGGCTAGAAATACTATAACAACAATCATTGCACCACCACCACACCACCCCATTACCTCTCCACCACCACACCACCACTAAACCCCTCTACATCCACATACCCCACCACCACCACCACGTCCACCACCCCGTCCTCCCCATCACACCACCACCACCCCACCCCCCACCAATACCACCACCTCCCCACCACCACCTCCTCCACCACCACCACAACCTCCACAACCTCCACCACACCACCTCCACCCCACCACCTCCTCCCCACCCCACAACCCCCACCACCTCCACCACCACCCCCACCACCTCCTCCACCACCACCACCCCACCACCTCCACCACCACCACCTCCACCACCACCTCCACCACCTCCTCCACCCCCTCCACCTCTACCTCCACCACCTCCACCACGTTTTTCCACCACCACCACACCCCACCACCATTACTGAAAATAATTCTGACAGCAAAAAAAGTTTAATAAGCGTAAGAATGGCATTTAAAAATTTGAAGAATACAAAGCAGTGTCTTGTTGTATGAAAATAATTTTACATCTACTTCACAATGAATAAGTGCCCTTTATGTCACCGTCATTCTCTAGGCGCGACGCCATGCTGAGACATCAACGTAATAAGCATTGGAGTGACGACCACACTGGGAACTATTCACCATCATTACAAATATTGAACACTTCAAGAGAGACGACGTTTCAACACCCATTTTCTATGTGGGTTTCTGGACCAAGTGGTAGTGGAAAACTAAAATGGACAAAGAAACTGCTATCATCAAATCTTGTAAGACCTCAGCCTCAGCGTATCATATGGTGTTTTGGAAATGGCAACCATTGTATGATGACTTCAGCGTGAAATCCCGGTGTCGAATTTGTACACGGTATTCCAGACTACTTGAATGTTTCCAGTATATAAATGTTAGTAAAAGGGAAACCCTGCTGGTCTTTGACGACTTGATGACTAAAGCTAAATGCGACCAAGAATTGCTGTCTCTTCACCAAGGGCAGTCACCACAGGAACATATCTGTTGTATATCTCCCCCAAAATTTGTTTCCTCAAGGTAAAGCCTGCGGAATACGTTTTAATACGCAGTATCTGGTGCTATTTATTAACCCTATTGATAGACAGCAAGTGGCACATTGGCAAGAAGAATATATCCTTCGTCTAGTAACATTTTTATGAAACGGTTTGAACGAGCGACCTCAAGACCTCACGGTTATTTGGTAATAGACTTAAATCAAGCACCCAGAACAAAACCGTTTACGTGAAAACATTTTCGAGGCAAACCTCCAAAAAGAGAAAACGAACAGATGATGAATTAACAAAGAATTTCAAGGGAAGGATCTGAAAAATGATGTACAAGTTTGAAGAATAAGGAGGCCCACATATGATGACTATGATGATGATGTAGTGATGATTGAAAGAAAACGAAATAATGATACTTTTGAAAGAAACGATCTTTTTGATCAAGGGACCTCCAGGTAAACGCAGAAAGTTGAGATTATAAACAGCGATCACGCGTGAGATATGGGATAAGCGTTTCAGGATCCTCTCAGACAAACTATTAAGGAACAATTTTAAAACTAAAGTTAACAACTATACAGAACAAGGGCTCTCTTTTAAAGAAGCGTACAGTCGCACTTTCTAATGATGAATTGCCCAGTAAGAAAAAGACTGAGACAAATTATGCCCGATTTCTAAAATTGACTTTTATGAGCTACAAAACGACCCTACCAGCAGCAGATTTTACAGTCGGCTAGAAACTAAGAAGTCAGCACAACATGACTTCAAAGAAACTGTTCGGCAAGCCATTGCCCTTAGAAAAGACCTATTTTGATTTAGTTTTGGCCCGATCATAAAAGCAAAGAAGAATTCAATGGATGATAATAAAGAAAATGATGACGATGAAGAATCGGATGATGATTGAATGAACGTTGTAAAAGGATTTGCGTGTTTTAAACCCTTCCATCATGCAAATGGGTTCCATAGAGGTATACGATATAAACAAGAAAAATGGGTACGGATAAAACCGGACCCCGGAAAAAAAGGATACAACACTTCAAAGACTTGAGGACGGATATGTGTATCCTGATCATATGGGCCGTTTCTTTTTAGGAAGCGGTGCACACGAAGAAAAATGGCTGAACTAAAAGAGAAACAAGGGAAAAAGAAGCACAAGAACAAAAGGTGAAGATCTCCCGTAGTAAAATTTTTTTTACACCGTAGCCCAAGCGGTTGATATTGCAGGTCGGAAATAAGACGGTCACAAAAGCATGTGATCTGAAGCGACATGGGAAAAAAAGGGACACACCTTTGAGTCGTGATTTAGACACCCAACGACGTAAGAAATATTTGCCAAAAATATGACCCAAGATACTATGATTGGAACACCCATACATTTTAAATGAATAAATACGAGCTCGAGAAAATGTTAAAAGAGTACCCTGTGACAATATGTGCGGCGGACCAACTTCAGATACGTGGGACATACGTCATTTCAAATACAGACACGAGCCCGGGATCGGAAAACATTGGGTGGCCTTTTATTTTCCAAAAAGGGGACCCGACGAATTTTTCGATTCACTAGGTAATAGACCCGAGCACTACAAAGTTCATTTTGAGCAAGTGTTAAAGAAGCGTTACTGGATGAATTTCAGTCAAATACGGATACAGATTCAAACATATGGGGCTGTATTGCGTTTTATTTTCATTATGAACCCATGTTTTGGGCGAAAAAAGAAGGACATTTTAAAACCGTTTGATGTGTATTGCAAGAAGTTGAATGTGACTTTATTTTGTCTTATTTTAGTTGATACATGTTACCTGTATTTGTGATACAAGCTTTGGCAATAAAAGATTGAAAGAACATATGCATTTGTTATTTATAACCATACGTTTGAATTGATTTGAAAGAAAGAGAAACGTCAGTAGGTGTTGTGGTGTACACAAATAAAACAACATATTCGTTTATTGTATTTTATTTCTCCAACATCGCTTCACAAATTGATATCATGCTTCGCAATAAGCGTTTCTAGCAGTTCTAAATGACACTGTGAATCGTTCATTGTATTTTTGATCTCAAAGTGTATGGATCAGGTAAGCTTACTTTGACGCATTTTACGCGTGAGTGGACCCCTATTCTTTTAGTGCAAACAATGGAATAGTACTAGTCAAAACCTTTCGTAGGATACCAAACAGGGTATAGTCGGTGAGTAATAAAGGAGAAATCGATATTTTACGCATGAGTGATTTTTCCGGTTGTATGCTACCAACACTTAGTTCTCGTCAAGCGTTTTGGTTTGACACCAAGATCATTAAAAACGGTCCACAAAAAGAGGAGAAATACATTTTGAAACTTTTGGTTGCGAAATTTGAATTTACCGCTCAAAGGTGACGTCACTTCATCTTTTAAACGCCAATATCTTAGAAACGGATTAGATAGAGGTAAATATCTATACATTTTCTGAACTATGCGACGAGATCTTTCCAAAGCTATCGTTTCAAGAGTTTATTGCAAAGTTTAAGAAAGAAGGTTTAAAATCGCTGTTACGTCATAACTCGATAACGGTTGAAAATCGAATCGAGAATGGGGATGTAAATGAAAGATTTTTATGAATTCTATCACATGAAATAAACATCTCAGAAATTTATGAATAGAAAGTGTGTCACGAAATGGGGGAAAACTGATTGTTCAATGTATTTATGTTTATTGAAAATCTGCGATTTCCTAGAATGGTCGAAATAGGCTTTCTAGAACCTAACTGTCTTAAGACAGTATCCTAAAGGACTATAAAAGTTTTATAACACAAAATACGTTTTTATAAGTTTCTCCTAAAAGTCATAAAAATTGACCCAAATTTAATCCGCTTTTACAGTTTTCAAAGTATTAGTGTCAACTTGGCCAGTTCTCTTTCCATACATTATTTAAGCCGATCTCAAATCAAAAAATATTAAAACTAAAATCCGCTGAAGGTTGAATTTCATGCATAGACTTGTAACGATTACAAATTTAAATGTATACTCTGTTAATTCAAATCTGGATGTTTAAATTATATATATGAAATATTGTGTGATGTGTGGAGTATCTCACCGTAGTGGAACTGGCATGTTCAGTTTCGGAGACTATGATGTTGTTGTAATAACTAAAGATGACAAATGTAAAATTACAAAGGAAGAATTATTTTTGTGATACCTGTTAATGAAGTTGCAGACACAATCTGTGTACTAGGGTAATAGGCACGAAAGATTTTGATAATTTTGAATATTTTTGATGATGTTACATTATTGTTTAATGGCGGTACGTGTGTGCGTGCATGCATGTATGCGCGTGTGGGTGTGTTGTGTGTGTGTGTTGTGATTGCGCGTATGCGTGTGTGTTGTGTGTGTGTGTCTGTGTGTGTATGTGCGTGTGCGTGTATGTGTGTGTGTTGTGTTCTCGTGTGTACGCGTGTGCTTGTGCTTGTGCTTGTGTAGGTTCGAGTCTAGGGACGTGCAGAAAATGTGAATTTTACGCGTGATTGATTTCACTTCCGGTTTGAGTGTTTCCAACTTATAGTATAGTCGAGACCCTTTGGTTAGATACCCAACATGCCTAGGTTATCTTTAAAAATAAAGGCATGAAACCGGGTGTTTCCGGATGAATGATTTGGTTTAAACCTCAATATCTGGGTAAACGGATAGAGATAGACCCGTATTTTTTTCATATTTTCTGAACCTACTCAAAAGATCTTTCTAACGGTACCGGTCCCGGTCTGTACGATGACTTTGAAATTTTAATGACTTTTATTTCGGTTGGCACCTAGTTTATGGTAAAGTACACCCTTTGGGCTTTCAAAAATGTCAGATTTCCCAAAATGTAAAAATGGACCCTAAAACGTCTTATTTTGATGATTTTAGCCAACCTTCTTAAAAAAGCCCTTTATGGTTCTAAAACTCTGGATGGTCTTAAATGTTGACAATTGTTTAAGAAAAATGTCTTTAACATCATATCATTGTGGTATGAAAGAGGCACTTCGGTCCATATGCGACCCAGACCTGAAGTCCACCTCCCTTTCCCTACTCAATACACGGATTAACTTGGACAGATCCCAAAAGGCCTTTGTTAATGCATCCGTCCATAAATCAACAGAAGCCAGACATTGTGGCGACTTTAAAGGGATTAACTTTGACAGTTGAATAGGGCTACTGTTAACGCATCCGCTCTTAAATAAATACACGCCAGGCATTGTGGCGACTTTAAGGGATTAACTTTTTAATGTTACTTTTTATTGTCCATCTATCCGGCCCTTTAAAACAACAACGCTAGGGCATTCTGACCATGATCACGTTTGATGCACTCATGACCTTATCTAAATATAGCTTTTGAAGTCATTATGAAAATAGGTCCGAGCATGCGCCATTTAGGAATAATACGCTTATGATTGTAGTCTTTTGTCAATGGACGCCAAGGAGGAAAAATCGTAAGCAAGAAAGTAATACTTTTTTTTCAGTTAACGTTTTCTTCTAACCCTAGCTTCTAAAAAAAGCTTAATGGTTTTTATTAAAAATATAATAAATATTTTGCTTATCATTAATAAGTTCTTTGATTACCATACTATGTATATTATTTTTAGATAAATCTATATTTATTATTAATTAAACATTATTAATATATTTTTTTTTTGTTTTCATGTTATCTCCCCGTTAGGGCTGAGCACCTGACCCTCAAAGTGCGCGATCACGCCCTAGATAGGTATATAAGTCAGCTCAAAATACATCTGGGAGATATAAATAGCAGAGTGAAGTCATTTTAAAATAGAAAGATGATGTCATTCTTAAAATAGAATTCAAAATGGCCGCCACGCATGACGTCATTCTCACGCATGCGCAGTCGTGGCCCCAAACCGGCCCCTATACTACTCATTTGTCAAAATATTGAAAACTTGAGACATCAACTAAACACATGGGAATCACAGCAAAACAATGAACTTAATAAAATTAGATGTTCACATAACGGGTAGATACATCCTGTAGAAAAAAATGTTCCCAGAATCTGCAGCCTGAAGCACACTTTTTTAAAACTTATAGAAACAATAATAGTAAGAAAATGTCAGAAAATACAATATGTAATGCATTGTATGAATTCCGATATCTTCATAACTTATCATAAATGCACTAATCGTTAATTAAAACTTGAAAACAGAGAAATTTTATTGCCGTTGTCGTGAAAGATTTTATTGAATATAAAGCTTTCAAATACATAACGACATTATTGTTGTTTAACTGACCAACACAAAATAAGGCATTTTCCTATTCGATGCACATAACGCAGTATTTATTATGGGTGCAAGTATATTTATCTTGAGCCACGCCATGAGAAACCAACATAGTGGCTTTGCGACCAGCATGGATCCAGACCACTGCGATCGCGCAGGTCTGGTCAGGGTCCTGTGTCCCCTTTCAAAGCCTATTGCTTTAAGGGAAACTTTTAGCGAACCC
>NW_026460384.1:0-4198 GCF_021730395.1 Mercenaria mercenaria | reverse complement strand
TTGGGTATTTGGCTGCTAGTCTAGGAATACCTTTGATTACATCTTTGTTAATGGGAAAGGACCTACAGATGATTCTCAACGGAGACCTTACAGACGAATTCCTATAGTAAAAAAAAAAAAAAATTTATAAACAAACCAATATCTAACTTTGAAATTGAACATGGGTAAAACAATTAAAAATTAAAAACTTTAGGGTGTATTTAGTAGAAATAATTTACCAAAGTGAAACCTCGGAGACCACAGGTCACCAAAATTAAAATTAAAAGAAAAGGACGAGTGTGGAATTATAAATTTGGACGACTCTGTTGGTCCTGGAACACATTGGTTTGTTACTTTAATAATATATACTTTGACCCATTTGGACTTCCTCCACCAAAAGAAGTAATTAAAGTATATACCAAATGTAAAATACAACAATGTCAATATCAAGACAAAACAAGTATGCTTTGCGGATATTATGTTTATTTTTAATTAAATGTTACAAGATAAAGTACCGTGTTATGATGTTATTGTATAAAATACTAAAATTAATAATGTAAAACAAAATGAACAAACTATTATAAATTATTTATAAAAAAGGACATTTATTTAACTGGAATAATAATATATATGGGAATATTCAATATATAAATGAAAAAGTAAATAAAATGAAAACAAATAGAAAGACAATTAATAAGAAAACCTCCATTGTTTTTAACATGTTATACTCAAGATACTGATGGTGGATTATTTCAATGGCAAACTGTAAATGCTAGTCCTGGTTTAGTTCAAAAAGGTAATAATGTAACAATTAATTTTAATTGCATCTTAATTATTCTTGTTGATGCAATTAAATTAGATAAAGGAGAAGCTAAATTACAATTAAAAAATAAAGAAAATGTAATTCTCCAAAGTTACGATGTAAAAAATAACAGAAAAAATGAATCTATTTCTATTAATTATGCTAATAAATTTAAAATAAATGATGTTATTTATATTAATCTTTAAAACGTTAAAAATATTCAGTTAACAATTTATGGTTCTATAATTTAATAAAAACTTTAATAAAAACTTTAATAAAAACTTAATTAATTTAAGAATAAGCTAATGTATCAATACCATTATCAAGAATATATCTTTATCGTCATAACATGATAAAGATGTTTTAAATTTTTAACATAACTGGAAAGATTGTGTTTATCAAACGAATAACTTTAAAGGTGTGATTACTTTGGGTTGAATTAAACAAAGTACTTTGTAATTTTTAGAACTATTGTTTTCTTAACATATAGTTTTTTAATTCCTTTACATTTTTTAATGTTAACTTCATTTTCTAATAAATATGAATACATTTTACTTCTTAATCCGACAAATTCAACAATGGGAATGCCGGCAGCTTCATCTTTAAATTTTCCAATTACTTTTTTATTATTGTCGAAATAAAATTTTGAATTACTATCATAATCACTATTATCAAATAAATCTTTGTCCTTATAAAAATCCTCATATGCATCTTTGGTTTTAATTTCATAACATAATGAATCAGTGTCAGTGAATAATAATTTACAATTACCCTCGTACTTTTCCTTAATGTAATTATAATGAAAATCATACATTAAATATTTTGATAAATCTAAAATGCACATTCCAACATAACAAGGTCTGTTTAATAACAAACTTTCTTTTATTCTATGAATACCAAACAAATTCTTGTTAAACATCGTTGAACTAACAAATGAAGGTTTGCTATATATTTTAATAAAAGGTTTTCAATCATGAGTTAATTTAATATTAATCCTCTTGCGTAAATTCTCCATCGTCTTACCGAATACAGAATTGTTCATTAATTTAAAAAAGTCCTTTTCAAATGAATTTTTTGCTTTAGATCTTTTTTGAGTATAAAATCAATATACTTTTTAACCAAGGACTTTCGTAAAAATTTAATATTTTTTTTATTTTTGTTATTTTTTAAACCCCAATTGTTTATATATTCAAGTTTTTTAAAATGAATACAAAATTTTTTTTTTTTTCTTTAAATTTTGGAAACCCCACTTCTTTACTTTTAACTTTTTCCTATTTAATTCTGTTTTTTAAAATATTTTTTACTATAATCAGAAACCCATTGACCGGTTTTTTAATTTTTTTTCCAGGAGGCTAAAGGATAATCTTTGGGGGTTTTTATGTAATTTTTTTTGGATATTCAAGATCACTTTTCCAAAAAAAAAAAATAAAGTTTTTTTTTCCCTTTTTTGAAATTAATTTCTTAAATTTTTTTTGGGATAAAAATTTTTAAATTTTCCAGGGGGAAAATTTTTGACAAATACCCCCCAACCGTAAAGGTTATTGGGGGCCGGGTACTAATGTATTTGCTTTCTTCTTTTGAATTAAAATCCTTCATATATTTAATTTTTTGCTTTACTGTATCGGGTTTGAAATATAAATTTATTCCTCCTCTCAGTCCCTTTTCAAATAAAAAAAAACATATCAATATCAGTTTTTAAAATCTAATTTAATTTCCCAGCTTTTTAAAACATTCCCATCCCAAGCAAAACCCAAAGGACTACTAAAAAAATTTTGAAAAGGCCCAATTTTTTTTACTCTAAACATAGTTTTTCTAAAATTTTCGAATACCAGCAAAAAGTAATTTTTTCATTTTTTAAAATTATAGATCTGATATTCTCCCATTTTTTTAATTTTTAAAATTTTTTTCCAAAACTTTTTTAAAGCATTTTCCCAAATTCATTATCAAAATTTTAGTTTTTCTTTTTAAAATTGAATAAAATCTTCTTAAAAGGAAATTTTTTTTTTTTAAATTTTTTTAAATAATCCATGTAATCAAATGGTAAACACCTTTTTTTTAATAAAATTAAGGGTTTTCACAATAAAATTCCTTGAGAAAAAGTATTTAAATTTCTGGAATTTTTTTTTACTAAGTTATCCAATGATTGAGACAAAAATTGAAATGAATCAAAAAGCCCAAAGTCAGAAATCATAAATGCCATATACCCTTTCCATATTTTTTGGGATAACTTTTAATTTTTTTTTTAAAATTTTCCTATTTGTTGCATAAAAAAATACCGTCAAACCTTTTAAAATTAAAAAAAATAACGGGAATTTTTTTTTTTTGAGTCAAAAATTTAATATTACAATTTTTGGTGACCCCTTTCCTCTAAATTTTCCTTTTTATATGAAAATGGTCCGACTGGCACTTCACCTTCTATATTTTCTTTTTCACAGAATGCCCAAAACTTTTTTTTTTAAATTCGGGTTTAACTTTTTTAGACATTTTAGTTCTTTGTTAAAAGGTCTTTAAATATTTTTTTAAAAAATTTTTCCTTTTCCTAAAGCATTTTTTTCAAAAAAACTTAAAATTTAAATTATGGACCTCTAAAAATTTCGGGGCCCGGTTTTAGTATTTTAAACGCCCAAACAAAAACCAATTTTATAGCCGAAAACCACAATTTTAAAAAAAAAAAAAAAATTTTGAAAAGGTTCAGTAAAGAAAAATTCTTTTGATGGTAAAGCAAAAAAATTTTTTATTGGGGGTTAAAAAATAAACCAAAAATTACAAAAGGTACGCTAAAACCTTTTAGGAAAATTTTTTAAATTGTACTTTACTTCCCCTTTTGGTTTTTTTACCCCTTGTACCAAATACTAAACAATTTGGAAAAATTTTCCCTTTAATATTCTTTCTTGTGAAAAATGTTTTAAACTTTTAACCCATTAAAGTCTTTTATAACCAAACATAATTTTGGGACTACAGTGGTTTTAAAGCCCCTTACAGTCATCCTTTTTTTTCCATTTATTTTATCATTTTTTTTCATTAGAAATTAGAAACATTCACATTTTTTTTTTCTTCGATTGAAAATTTGATATTTTCCCGGGAAAAAAACTATTTTTTTAAATATCCAAAATTTTTAAAATGATATTTCTTTTAAAATTTCATTTTAGGTATTTTTTAAAATGTAACGGGAAATTTTAAATTTCCTTAAAAAATCTTTTTATATGTTTTTATATTTTTAAACCTAGGGGGCCCTTTTTTCAACAAAAAAATTATAAGCTCAATGACACCATCAAAAACCATTGGGTTATCATCTTCTTTATATTTTTTAAAATCCTTCATTAAATTTTTTGTAAGGGTTTTTTGGTAATTCTAATAATTTGAAGAAACCCAAAGGACTATACTTATATCTATTTAAAATAAGACCCTAAACTGACT
>NW_026460383.1:0-8985 GCF_021730395.1 Mercenaria mercenaria | reverse complement strand
CTTTGTCTTTCGTTTCGTTACTTCTGCCATTAGCAATATATTATATGTACATTTATTCTTGTAAACAATTATTAGAATATGTTAAATGTTGCGAGTTGTGTTTTAATAATTTTACTGGTCACAGGAATTTTAGATAGCCGGAAAGACATATGACGACAGACATAAGGCGCAGACGACATCCGGGTAAACGTGCTCAATAGTTCTGTTTTATTTCTGCATTTTATTCTTTTTGTTTTGCATTGCTGTTTTTGTTTTGTTTTTCTTATATAATGTTGGGGTACTTTGAGAATAAAGACGCAGACGGATGCGATGATGCAGACGAAACATATTGTGGGTTTCTCTATATCATGAACATGCATGTATATTGCTACTTATATTGTATGCATTTCTTTGCGGATTTTTCCAAAATGGTGGCTGACTACAAGCAAATGTAAAGATATCGTTTTGTAGATACCACAAGGGTTTAGTGGATGATGCAGCTTGATATTGACTACTGGCACGTGCACGGTTGTCATGTTGTAGATTTCATAATGGTTTAGGGGACGGTGCAGCTTTGTCCTTTTTCTCGGGCGCAATGAAGTATGTATTTTGTCTGTACAATTTGTTTTTTGGCTAGCTTTATATAAGGTGTTCAGTTATCAACGAGGTTATGCACATTCATTTTCATTTTAATAATTTTTTACAGATTTTGTATTTTCTGGTTATGTAGGTCTACATTGTTTTATCTTCTTCTTTTTTTAATCCGTTATTGTTAAATGTTAAATAATAACTCTCATACGTGACTTTGGTGTACGTAAGTATTGGTGAGAAGCCCAGGAAAAAACAATGTGGGTAATTACGATTGTATTACCAGGAAGAAAATTTTATTTGATGGTAGGACTGCCTTGCTGATACCATAAAAATGCCGATAATCGGAAGTGCGCTGCTGCCCTATCGATGCCTGCAACCAGAGACGTTCTGGCACCCTATCGATGTCGGTCATCAGAGGTGCGCTGGACCCCTTATGTCAACATAGTTATCAAGTATTTTTACAACAAGGTAGGCTATTAAATTACTTAAGAACACGCGTCGAGAGTTCGAGCCAGAATTTGTATTACACTTATGGTTTCTGACTTAGCCGAATGCTTGTTGGAGAGCTTAATTCTGTTGGTTAAGGAACTGAATACGTCTTGCGATTATTGACGTATCTGAAACAGTGTAAAATGAGACTATCACAATAACTACTTCTTATGAATCTATGTAAATGAATTCTGTTTTAACTAAATTTACTTAAAAATTAGCGAATTTCCGACCATATTTGTATCTATATGTCACCAACAAATGTCCGAAAAATATACACATTGTTATTTACAAGCTGTTTATATCTAAGAACTTTTGAGATGAACATAGAAAATGATTTTGTTTGCCTACATTATAGGTGAATTATGATACGACGTAAATTACTAGATATATTTTATGCCCACGTTGTCCTGTTGGATATACGTTATATGTTTTATCTATAGGCTTATTTAAGTAAGAATTCAACGACCACGATCGGGGCTCAAACCCACAGCAGGGATGTGTAAATGATTCTGTCAACGACCTAAAATCATATACATTTTTGTATTATAGTCGAGAGTTGTCCGGAGAATTACACTGACAATTGCTTGCCAACCATTCAACAATACTAAGCATATTTTCATTGAATTTTATGGATGTCGCTAGTTATTGTAGCATCAGGTCTTTAAAGTATGATTTATTTCAGGTTTAAAAAGGCAAGAAGACAGTGTTTGACATTATTTAAAGACAGAGAAAAAGAACCGATTGCAAGAAAGAAATATCATCATGCCATCCTGTGTAGCTGACAGTCCGGCGCATGCCAGGTAATACCTTCCAAACTTTTTGTTCGACATTGACTCTGTCTGTAAGCAATTATGTGTCCCCATTGAAGTGAGGGGAGGTGTACTGATTTAGTGCTGTTTGCCTGTCGGTATGTCATAATGCATATCGTCCGCATTTCCAGATTCAATGATTTTCAGCATAGTTATGGCCCTTGATTCATCATCTAATTTTATGATGTTTTAGCAACTTCTTTATATAATAGGGCATATTTCCAACAATCCTTACGGGAGTGATCAGTGCCATGTCTTATTATGCATGTTATCAGCATGTTCCAGCGCGGTGATTTTCAGGGAAGTTATTGTCCTTTATTTTTCAAATTCTATAATATTTTGGCAACTTCTCTTACACCATTGGTCAGATTTCTACAAAACCTTACAGAAGTTATCAGTGCCAAGCCTAGTTACACCTATCATCGATATGGTCCAGTTCAGTGATTTTCAACAGAGTTATGACCCTTGATTTCTCATATTTTATTTTATATATTATATTGTTTACACCGCATTTCTGTATACAATTAGGCTGAATTTCATCAAACCTCATAATTATTAGTGTGAAGCATAGTTGTTCACAGTATCATCATGTTCTGATTAAATGATTTTCAGCAGAGTCATGACCCTTGATTTGTCAAATTCTTTGAACTGTGCTACTTCTACCACTGGTCTGAGTTACATCAAACTTCACAGGAGTTACTACTGCCAAGGCTAGTTGTGTGCATTGTTGGAATGTTATGGTTCAGTCATTTTATCAGAAGTTGTAACCCTTAATTTGTGGTATTTCACAATTTTCTGCATGGTGAATGGTGGGAGACATACGTTTTTTTCGTGAAAAATATTTTCTAGGGGATGATTATTTTGTTCCATTTATTCTTCGATAGTATGTTTTAAACAGGCCTGTACGAATTATATAGAGAGCTATTCTAATCACCATTGCGTCGATGTCCGCATCTTCGGTCATTCTAGATTCTTGGCTTAAGTTTTTATTCACTTTCACTTCATCTCTGTTTTACTCAAACTTAAATACTTGCTTCTTATCATCATCCACATCATATGACATTAGGTCCTGGCACCAATCATTCTTTTTTATGCACCAGGTGTCAAAGACACGGGAGGCAAATAGAGTAGCCCGGACCCATTTTTTACAAGGCATGTTATATACCGAAATGTTCGTAAAAGTTTGTAGATTCTGAAAATGGCATAAATGGTGGTGAGCTGAGAAATCCAAAATGGCGTCCAAGATGGCCGCCATAAAATGAAAAAAGGTGCTTTTTGTATAAAATAAGGTTTTCTTCATTAACTTTCTGCTGGCATGCATTGTTTTCTAGAATTATTGCAACACACCTTACATGAATTGTAAAACATTAAAATTGTTACATTTAAAGGTAAAAAATATGTCAAAAGGTCAAATTCCTGTTAAAAATACAAATTTTGCCCATTCATTATCACTAATTTGTAGTTTTGAAAATTAGAACTTATAAATCCTTTTGAAAGAATTCAAAGAATGGCACAAAAAGATTATCTGATACAAAGAATGACAATTATTGATGTTTTACAGTAAATCTATTGTAAAAGGTACTCATACTAATGTGACTTTATATGCGCATTACAGGCAGGTAAACAGGAAAGTACTTATAGCAGTTGATACATGTGTATAATTTTCTTTCTCAAGTTATGCGGGTATGAAAAAACAAATGTTGTGGTCAGTTTCTAGTTCTATTTATGTCTCCCCCCTCCCCCACCCACTGGGGGAGACATATTGTTTTTGCCCTGTCCGTCCGTCCGTCCGTCCGTCCGTACGACACACTTCATTTCCGGGCAATAACTGGAGAACCATTTGTCCTAGAACCTTCGATCTTCATAGGATGGTAGGGCTTATGGAGTAGACGGCTGCTATTGTTTTTGAGGTCCCTCCATCAAAGGTCAAGGTCACAGGGGCCTGAACATGGAAAACCATTTCCGATCAATAACTTGAGAACCACTTGACCCAGAATGTTGAAACTTCATAGGATGATTGGACATGCAGAGTAGATGAATCCTATTGTTTTCGGGGTCACTTTGTTAAAGGTCAAGGACACAGGGGCCAGGACATGGAAAACCATTTCCGATCAATAAGATGATAACCACTTGACCCAGAGTTTTGAAACTTCATAGGATGATTAGACATGCAGAGTAAATGACCCCTATTGACTTTGTGGTCACTCTATTAAAGGTCAAGGTCACGGCGGACAGAACATGGAAATCCATTTTCGGTCAATTGCTTGAGAACTGTTTGACCTAGAACCTTCAAACTTCATAGGGTGATAGGACTTACAGAGTAAATGGCCCTTAATGTCTTTGGGGTCACTCCATCAAAGGTCAAGATCACAGGGGGCTGAACATAGAAAACTCTTTCCAATCAAAAAGATAAGAACCACTTGACCCAGAATGTTGAAACTTCATAGGATGATTGGACATGCAGAGTAGATGACCCCTATTGATTTTGGGGTCACTCTGTTAAAGGTCAAGGTCACGGGGACTTGAACATTGAAAGTCATTTCTGATCAATAACTTGAGAACCACTTGACCCAGAATGTTGAAACTTCATAGGATGATTGGACATGCAGAGTAGATGACCCCTATTTTTTGGGGGGTCTCTTTGTTAAAGGTCAAGGTCACAGGGGCTTGAACATGGAAAGCCATTTCCGATCAATAACTTGAGAACCACTTGACCCAGAATGTTGAAACTTCATAGGATGATTAGACATGCAGAGTAGATGACCCCAATTGACTTTGTGCTCACTTTGTTAAGGGTCAAGGTCACAGCAGACAGAACATGGAAATCCATTTCCGGTCAATAGCTTGAGAACTATTTGACCTAGAACCTTCAAACTTAATAGGGTGATAGGACTTACAGAGTAGATGATCCTTAATGTCTTTGGGGTTACTCCATCGAAGGTCAAGGCCACAGAGTGGGCCTGAACATGGAAAACTGTTTCGAATTCATAACTTGAGAACCACCAGGCCCAAAATGTTGAAACTTAGTGGTATGATTGGACATGCCAAATAGATTATCCCAATTGCGGCCAACCATCAGTGTCTCTTTGACTTTGCTCCTGTCCCTTATCGACTTCTTGCCTATACGACTATGCACTGGGGGAGACATGCACTTTTTTACAAAAGCATCTTCTAGTTTGTGTTTTGTATTCCCCGAAGGATAGGGATTTTTTATCCATTATGAGGTAATTGTTTTAAATTCTGTATACTAGTACATTTATTTATATTTGTTACCATGGACACGGATAATTTCGTATTATCCATAGACTTCAATGCTATTCAATTATTACGCGCATATTGCCTCAAGCAAAGGTTTGCATACAAAAATAGAGTATATTTTTGCATAACTTGAAATATATGCACTTTGATAGAACATTATAAAACGTTTTGACGATGTCACTGAAATAATTAAAAGTCTAATGTATCAGTTCTACAGGAGTAGAAAAAGTAAACATCGTCATATTTTCAAAAAAAAATATATAATCATATTCACTTTTAAATGTCATAACTGAAAACAAATTGACACTATTACCCTGCTTAAACGTAAGAAAGATGCCATATATAAACTATTTCTTCAAACCCCTTGTTTAATAGTTGACTGATAACCTATCACAAAATGGGATGTGGTAGGTTGACAAAAATGTCGCCCCTTTTTCGTTAGAGAAAGGGGCATTGATCCTGTGATGCGTGTATGTGGTCGCACGGTCACATTTTTTTTTTACATTGGTGTCCCTTTTTGGTGTGGTGAGAAATATTCAGTGGGAAGGACTCTAAGTGTGCTGGGGTTACAATATCTCAGTGATCATTACTAATGGTCAGTGTGGAGTGATCACAGCTCTGAGTACTTTTCACATAGAACATTAATCATCTAGTAGTGTTCACCGCACTGTGAGTACTACTTACTGGGTAGTGTTCACATTACTGTGAATAATGCTCACTGAGTAGTGTTCACTGCACCGGGAGTACTGCTCACTGAGTAGTATTCACGGCACTGTGAGTACTGCTCACTGAGTAGTGTTCACGGCGCCGTGAGTACTGTTCACTGAGCAGTGTTCACAATACTGTGAGTACTGCTCACTGAGTAGTGTTCACTGCACCAGGAGTACTGCACACTGAGTAGTATTCACGACACTGTGAGTACTGCTCACTGAGTAATGTTCACGGCGCCGTGAGTATTGCTCACTGAGTAGTGTTCACGGCACGGTGAGTACTGCTCACTGAGTAATGTTCACGGCACGGTGAGTACTGCTCACTGAGTAATGTTCACGGCACGGTGAGTACTGCTCACTGAGTAGTGTTCACGGCACGGTGAGTACTGCTGACTGAGTAGTGTTCACATTACCGTAAGTACTGCTCACTGAGTAGCATTCACGGCACTGTGAGTACTGCTCACTGAGTAATGTTCACGGCGCCGTGAGTATTGCTCACTGAGTAGTGTTCACGGCACGGTGAGTAGTGTTCACGGCACCATAAGTACTGCTCACTGAGTAGTGTTCATGGCACGGTGAGTACTGCTCACTGAGTAGTGTTCACGACACCGTGAGTACTGCTCACTGAGTAGTGTTCACATTACCGTAAGTACTGCTCACTGAGTAGTGTTCACATTACCGTAAGTACTGCTCGCTGAGTAGTGTTCACATCACCAAGAATGAACTTAAGGACATGTTTTTGCATAAATACTTTCAAAATCTGAAAATTGTCCTGAAATCTTATGCTAAAAATATAGTTTTATCCATCCGATATTTGAGTTTTATGATTAATTGACCTTTTGACTTTTAATCTGCATAATAATTTTAGGCAATTTATGTTAAAAAGATACTCATAAAATCTGACATATCGTAGAAAAATATTAAACAGAAAAATATTTAAAATTTATATGAAAATGCAGACTTGATGGTGTGTTTAAACATTGTAGTCATCATTACTTTTGTGGCGGCCATCTTGGACGCCTTCTTAGATTTCTCAGGTCGCCACCATTTATGCCAATTTATGCAGGCAGCCTGATAAACTTCAGACCTTTACGAACATTTTGTTATATAATTTGCCTTGTTAAAAACTGGGCACGGGTTCAACTAGTTCTTGCCCTACCAATACCATAGACACATTATTCATGATTCTCAGCTCTTACTCATTGCGACTAAATCAAACTTTACACATTCCTTCCCCATAATAGCAGCAAGTAATGACTGGGTTTCAGAAGTTACACTATCATTTCAAATAGTCCGGCAACATACAATACGGATTTTTTTCTGCCTGTTCATATTTACTTGTGAAATACAAGCAGTTTTTTTTCGACAGAATTTATATAGGTATGTAATAAAAAGAAATTCGTCACCAAACACATTACAAATACATGTACAACATTTTTTTCGTATTTTTGTATTAGTCGTTTACTTTTGTACCACAGAACATTAGCTAACAAACTTAGTCGATCACTTTCAAAACCAGATTTTAAAATAGTGTATGTTTTGGAGCTTGTACAATCTTTAACTGATATACAATGTACTCAGTATACACTCGTATATAGAGACACGTAACGTTGTAATACTAAATCGCACTGTCCGTGCATGCGTGCGTGCGTCCGTGTATTTTGTCCGGGCTGTAACTCTGCCATCCATAAAGGGATTTTGAAATAACTTGGCATAAATGTTCACTATAATGGAACGACATGTCATGCGCAAAACCCGGACCCCTAGCTCCAAGGTCAAGATCACTTAGAGGTCAAAGATTAACAGAGTCTGTTTCGTGTCCGGTCCATAACTTTGCCATCCATGAAGGAATTTTGAAATAACTTGGCATAAATGTTAACCATAATGAGACGATGTGTTTTGCGCAAGACCCAGACTCCTAGCTCCAAGGTCAAGGTTACCTTTGGAAAACTTTGTTTTTGTCTGGTCACAAAATGATTCATATCTAAACTATTCTGGAATATTAAACTGTAGGATTCTTGGGCACACTTGGGGGCATTTGTCACTAATAGTGACAGCTCTTGTTTCTCACTGCAGTAAGAAGGTAATTTAACACTTTTGTCCACTTTTACCCTATTCTTGAGGCATAGTACCAAACGGTCAAAGAATCAGATTGCATAACAATTCATGTCAACTCGCTGTCTTTTCTAACCAATGTTGAGGAAGAGACGATACAAAAACTCAGTCTTACAATATATATTGCAGTTTATTTGTGATACGAATTATGCATGTTATTTCAGGTACATAAAAAGACATAATATCAAACATTTAGATATGTGAAACATATAAACATAATGCAAACATGTATTATGTTATTTCATGTACATAAAAAGACATAATATCAAACATTTAGGTATGTGAAACATATTGACATAATGCGAATATATATTTAACATTAAACTGGATGCAATTTATATAATTTGTGCATAAGCAGTTTGAGACTTAATACAATATCTAAAAGACTAACAGTTTTTTATTAAAAGCTATATATTTTTATTGTTTTTGTAAGAGAAAATACACTTTCTTGGTAGATCTACATCGGACCGTAAGGGCAAGTCTGTTACAAAGCAATAAACGATCTATTGCATTTTTTTTCTTCTACAAGTACAGCTTATTCTTCGCAGAAAAATCTTACGCCATGTTTGTTGAAAACATGTTAACACTGTGAAAAATATTCATTTACGCATACATTCAGAGATATTACAGATATATACTATATTTTAATACATCATTTATATAAACACGTACAAATATGTATACAAACAACAATGAAAACTGTTTGAAACATTTAAAATTTCATTAAGATACACGAGCCGCCAAGTAAAAAAACATCATGCTAACGTTTAGAACGGAGTATGCATAATTACGTAAAAGCGTTTTCGGGGCCCTGGGCCTTGGGCCCAGTTGTTCGAAACTTTAACCGGCTGCTAAACTAACCGCCGGTTAAATTTTGATTCAAAGTACTATTCTTGTTGAGAAACACTAGTATGATGTTTTGATTTTATTATATAGATTTTTCAGTGTTCATTGTATTTAACTCATACATTTGTTTTTCTAAGTCTTCTGAAATGTCGAAAAATAACCCTAAAAGTTAATCAACCGTTAGC
>NW_026460382.1:0-4887 GCF_021730395.1 Mercenaria mercenaria | reverse complement strand
GATCTGGTGCCAGTGGGCGCGGCGTGTAATCTATAAATAACCCGTGTACTGACAACAATCGGACGTATATAAATGGTTTTTAGATTTGTTTTAAAGTTTTTAAAGTTTGGTGGTTAATAAAATAAAGCAGTAGAGTATAGATGTAGTTCATGGTCAGTGGCAGTTTTTCTCAGGCGTTTCAGGAGTGTAAGAAAGGTAATCGCGGCTCTTACCCTGGATGAAAAAATTTTATAAATTCAATTATATATCTCATAATTTATTTATTATTTTGGCAATTTAGACACAATTCAGGGGGATATAACAGTTAAAACATTAAAAAAACAATAAATACTCGAGCCAAGACCATGCTCCAAAACTAACACCCGGGTCTTGAAGTAAGGTCCCCTTTATTTACGTCATATGAATCTAAGTCTTTGGAATCAATCCAGGAACCGACCTGTATCTGGCAATGGGTCTCAAAATTCAAATCTCGCTGGGCCTACGATTGACTGGAAACAGTCATAACTACGCAGCGCAGCGTAAACAAATAAAAATGAATAAAACAAAACAAACTATTAGGGGTCCAATACATTAATTTCAAATAAATTCAGGTGGGAGTTGGCCGTTGGGGTACTTTTTCATATCCCCCCATTGATATGCTGGTGCCCTTAATTTTTGTGGAACCGGACCTGGAAAGCATCTTATAAAATGAGTCTTTCCTTAACGTTTTAGTGTCAGTATTAAATTCCCAGCATTTGTGGTAGTACGTCTTGTTCATTTTGAGTGATACTTCTGTAACTGCAGATCGATAATCAATAAATATATTCCTAATTTTCAAGCTATAAAAAGTAAATTAACGTTTACAGCTACCCTTTACATCAATACCATAGCAGTTTATTTCATTATCTGAAATGCCAAACTATTGTCACATCAGTTGTATATAAACCTGTCATTTTACCTGTCATTTTACATGTTTTTTCTTTCTTAATAGTTCAGCGAATAGACACAGACATTTTTATTTTCCTATATGACATACCAAAATGATACGTATAAAAAAAATGTATTGATATGTTTTTAAAACACTGACTTTACTGATAGTGTATTAGTCCATAGAAATCCCAGTGGGTTCGCTCCTTTGAACTTGCATTTGAATCACATTTTAAAATTAAAAAAAATCGTTGTCGTCCGGAATCTTGAGATTCTGGTAACAGTAGGCAGTACCATGCGGACATTTCGATGTGCAACTTTAAGATCACTTCTGAAAACCATGTAAAACAAAAATACGCATTCTGAATTAGATATCAAATGTAATTCACTCCAACATTAGAAAATAGATATGAAAAGTATATTTTACATTGACCGTCTAAAGAATCACTATGTTAATATCAGCTGAATTATACTTAGGCCATTATCATATAATTATGCATGACTTATTGATTGCATAAATGCAAATTGCATCAATGGATACTTAAAGTCAATATCTAGTTTAAGCGGTATTTATCTAAGAATGAATGTGATTTTAATTAGGTTATGTGACATATAAATTGTATTGGGTTGTTTTCATTATTCAGACGTCCATATTTAAAAATAAGATGTATGATTTGTACTTTGTACTTATTTATATCTTCATGTGCTACCATCTATAAATAAAGATATTATGATGATGATGATAATTATTATTATTATTATTATTATTATTATTTTATTATCATTATTACTACTACTTCTACTCCTACTACTACTAGTAATATTAGTTACTATTATTATTAAAAATGTTAAAAGAGAACATAGTTGTTAACTTAATACATAAATTATGAATTTTCGTTACTACAACATTTATAACGGATATAAAAACCATAAAATATTTCTAAACAGAAATATATCCATAAGATTGATCTAATTAAAAAAGACAGCGATTAAAACTATGACAACTGAAACTATATCGGTACCTCTAATATCTGATAAATTATGCGCAAATCGATAAATATTGGTAGCTCTTAAGCCCGCCCACGATAGAAAATCAATATTCTTATAAGATACTCAATGAGCAAATTTAGGAGCGCAGTATCATTCCGCGAAAGAACGAGGGCATATTTCTCGATGCAAATCTAGTAATCTTTTTATTATATACACATACTGCACTTATGATTATCATACAAATAATTTAATTTGTTCTTTAGCCTGAGTAAAATTGAAAATATCATCGTTAACCTGAACGCGACCACATGCATGCGTGACGTCACGCACCCGATATGCAATTTGAACGTCAATATAGAAAAAATATTAACACGGTTACAGAATGTTACAGTAACGAACCAGAACATGTCGTTTCCTTTTCCAAAAATCAATAAGCAAATAACTTGAAACAAGAAGATGTTTCATTTCTAAAAAATGAAATAATCCCGTCCGCTTAGCTCAGTAGGTAAGAGCGTTGGTCTACGGATCGCGGGGTCGCGAGTTCGATCCTCGGGCGGGGCGCATGTTCTCCGTGACTATTTGATAAACGACATTGTGTCTGAAAACATTAGTCTTCCACCTCTGATTCATGTGGGGAAGTTGGCAGTTACTTGCGGAGAACAGGTTTGTACTGGTACAGAATCCAGGAACACTGGTTAGGTTAACTGCCCGCCGTTACATGACTGAAATACTGTTGAAAAACAGCGTTAAACCCAAAACAAAAACAAAACAAACAAAAAAAATGAAATATATTTTGTAGAAAAGCAGTGTTTACTTGTGTTTCGCTATTACACTTGTCTTCACTATATAAAAACGCCTTTTTAACGCTGTATGTATCCAGATGTACTAGCCTTTTTATTTGAAGATGAAAGAATGAAAAATATGGCCTACTGATATGTGCTACAGCAAGACAGCTGGTTTTAGTATTATTACTTACATATTGTTCTGTATGTAAAATAACCAGGAACAACATGGTCAATATTTCCAAGTTTACAATTTACCTGCTGGTATTTCCACAAGTTGTACTTCAATCAAAAATTACAAATGACAACGTTTGATGATATATACAATTAAAATAAAAATAACGTAAACAAGACTTTAAACGTAAACAATAACGTAAACAATAACGTAAACGTAAATAACATAAACGTAAACGTAAATAACGTAAACAATAACGTAAACAATAACGTAAACAAGCCATGAACAGGCTCAATCAAACTTAGCCCGCAACATTTTCGTTTTTGTCGTGTTGGGCGACCTGTGAAGTTTCCACTTTTCTCTACTTTAGTGTTATCTGATGGTCACATGGTGATCCCCTATATTTCTGTGGAGGGTCCGTAGGTTACAAATAGTTGATTTATTATACAAATCATTTAAAGGGGTTGTTTGTGAGCCTCTACGGAAATATGTTGGGTCTGTGTGATAGATTTAGGACCGAGGCGTTATATCGTACTCTCGCCACATATTTTCGTTGAAGGTCACTGACAAAACCAACAATTTATAATGTGAAAGAAAAAGAAGTTTGAATGCAATAGATTGATTTTACATACATTGTTGTTTTGTATTATGATTTTGTCCTATATATACTGTCATTTATTTTAAGACTCATTTGATTTTAAAAGCGGAGATACGGACACAGGGCGATCACAAATTGCTGATGCTACCTCGGAAATACGGACACAGCGGGATCACAAGTTACCCTATAATCACACAGATAATTGGTTGCTACTTTGCTTTTGAATCAACTGTAAAAATATTCTGCTATAAATGAATAAACAACACTATGTTAAGTTCACTTCATATATTATACCAATGTCCATTCATCAATAATTAAACTTTTATATAGATCTACCGAGGTACCATTAAGGCTGCGGTTAGATCGTCTTAATAAAGTCAGATCCACTGAGGTACCATATAGGCTACAGCTCGATCTGATCAACGTCCTAAAAACAGTTCATTCACTGGAAAAAGTAGCAAAGTTCTTGCGCTTGTCCTGAACAGCTGAAAGTTTCTATAGAGTGGAGAAATGTGGCCGCTACGTGAAAAACCTAATATGCTGCCAAAAATTTCTTTGCAAAATTCTAGCTCCAAATGTGCTTCCTCGTTAAATGCCTAGACCGTGGAAAATTAAATTTATAAAAGCTCTCCCCCGAATTACCGCGTGACTAAAAGGCGCCTTAGATCGGACGCTACAGTGATACAAATTATTACACCTAAACCTGCTTAGATACCATGCGCGAGCAATAAACTAAACTTATACCATGTACAACAGCGCTTATACCATGCGCAACACCAAACTGTGCTTATAGCATGCACAACTGCGCTTATACCGTGCGCAACACCAGACTGTGCTTATACCATGCACAACTGCGCTTATACCATGCGCAACACCAGACTGTGCTTATACCATGCACAACACCCTACTGCGCTTACACCATGCGCAACACCATACTGTGCTTATACCATGCACAAATGCGCTTATACCGTGCGCAACACTATACTGTGCTTATACCATGCACAACTGCGCTTATACCATGCGCAACACCAGACTGTGCTTATACCATGCACAACACCATACTGCGCTTACACCATACTGTGCTTATACCATGCACAACTGCGCTTATACCATGTGCAACACAATGAACTAGTAAAATTTCGATTTTTGCTGTGCAGTAATAGCGGGGGAGGCTTTAGCATACGTTATACACAAGTATATTCAAAATGAAAAGAAAGTAAGGGTTACTTTTATACAAGCACGTGTGAAGCTAGAATTTCCGCCACAAAAAAGAAAGAAAATAGATTTTTATTTCTTTTTCCGCCAAATTCTAGAAATCATTTCTTTCTTTTTCCGCCAAATTCTAGCGAGCAAACTGTATTAGAAAGCTTTTTAATGCCTTTAGAGTTAAATCAAGACCAGTGTCTGAAAGGTGAACACCATCCGGCCTAAATAAA
>NW_026460381.1:0-12030 GCF_021730395.1 Mercenaria mercenaria | reverse complement strand
AGTATAGATGAAATTTTAATTCGTTATCCGAATTTAATGCAGCTTAGAACACAATGCTTATTCAAAGGTATGGACTCGGGTTGATGTAATCGCAACATAAAATGAATAAAAATATATTGTTAACATATTCATAGGAAGGCGGAGAAACTGTACGTAACAGGTTCAAATATCAGTTCACAGAAATGAAGCATTTCATGCGGTTTTTGGACGTCTTATTTAGTTAGGCTGTGCTAAATGTATTTTATACTTTTAAAAGTATTATTGACAAAGCATAAATAGAACATACGAGCAGCAATGAAAAACATTGCAACGCACGACAAGATGGCGGAACAGCAGCTGCATCTGCGCAAGTTTAATGATTTTGTATGTTGATATTATCTGTACTTCACCGTAATAGGGCAACATTTAAAGATGGAACAAAAATCCCGATCGGAAGAGGCATATAATGATGGTGAACAATTCCATCAGCCATTATTAAAATCTATAAGAAGGCCAGTTAGAAACATAGAACCAACCAAGCAAAATAATTATAGACCGTGTCTTGAATCTGTTTATGAGAGGTAGTGATATAAGTGCACAAATCCGCACGGCCCGTAGCTAAAGTTGCATTTATTAACAACCCGTAATGTTTAACAAAATCTTCATTATGCATATCTAACTTCATTGTGAATAATTAGTTCGTTTAAAAAACATCTTTTAAACAACATGTGCATTTTCTTTTCTGAAATCCAAATTCACATTTTAACTGTTTACATTCTGTCAGATTTGTTAATGATACCAAGACATATCGCACAAAAAAGCCATTGTCTCTGGAATTCATCACTCGCAAAGTAAGCCAATAAAATAAAAATATGATAAGGTTGAAGTTCGCTTGCTCGTGCATTTCGCACCCGCAGCAAGCCGACCTTGTGGCGTATTCTATGTTATCTACCACAGCTTGTGCATAGTGAACCTTTAATGAAAACTCTAGCATGCGCACTGTCCTGCGTTGTCTGATCTCGAAATTCTTTCCGGCATCCATTTTTTTAGTCTACTTGACTTTGTCTACGCTCCCTACAGCTGACGAAGTGTACACTTGTCCTTATAACAAAATCGTTATTAATTATATATAATTAATTAATTGGTCAAGATAAGCAGTGGCCAAAAACACCTGATCCCTTTCAATACACCTTTTCTGCCCTCAGCAAATGAGATTAAATCTCCCGATTGTGCAATTAACACCCGCATGATGCAATCTCCCCCAAGCATCTAATTAACTAATTAATTAATTAATTGATTACGCAATCGGCTCCTGCTCCGCTCCTGCTCGGCTCCGGCTCCTGAGATTGCGGATCTCTCACAAACACACTACTACCATATTGGATCGGATTAAATGAATAGTTATATTAAGTGAATAAATATAAAGGTGAATATCAGATGCAAAATAAAATTATTGCCATATATGGATGAGGCGTTCTTAAAGCACATCAAACATTTTTGAAAGGTTTGTATTGAATGGGTATTAACATTACTATATAGACGTAATTCATTTTGCCCGGTCTTATTCAGCTGTTTTATCTCAAGACTACAATCCACAAAAAATGCCTATTGTCGTAAAAGCCCGTGTCTGTAGCCATGGGCTAATACCACAAACGTTGGATAGATTACAAGGTAATAATAATAACACAGGCTAATCAACATAAGAAATTATATCAACAGCATGTAACTTCAAATATTCATAAAAGCAATTTAGTTTTACATTAAATTGCTGCTTAGGTTACAGCATTTCAAAATAAATTGCCTTAGTTTTTTCCAACAAGTAAATATTTTTTGCCAGGATTGCGGTGCAGACTTACGTCAGACATCAGGATGCAGAATTCCAAATCTACTTTATTATTTTATAATTAGCGAAAGTACCTTACTATAGACAGCTTTAAGCATTTGGTGAAAATAAAGTAAAATTTATATTTTAGCAGCATAGACCTGGAAACTTCGATCACAGACAAACCATTGCAAAAGGCAATTAAAATGCTGCCTTTTCACATTCATTTAACCATCCAATGGACACGTCTGGAAGACTCAGTGTCAATTTTGATATCATTATGTGTATATAAATATATATTACATAGACAGAAATCTGCCAAACAATTCGTAAAAATGTACTTGCCTCGCAGACAGTAAAAATACAGCGTTATACAGACAGACAATCTTAAATAATTCATAGTTTCCATTTCTGTAAGTGCCGCGTAGGTGTAGGCACTTGCTACACTATCAGCATGTCAAAAGATATTTATAACTAATAGATTAATACGAATGTTACTAACTAAAATCCATTTATGGAAACAGAAAAAGACAAACAATGAACTATTCTTCCCTGAGTAATAGAAAATGACAATGCAAGGACGTTAAAATTATTTTTCTAGTCATGAGATCTCCGTTTTATATCCACTATTTAAATAATGTTTACAAAAAGACACGATAGTTCAGGGTCGCGATAGAAATAATGTTCACTGATTAGGTAAAAAGACGTAAATGATGGTTGTACTTGCTTGCGCAACTCGTCAGATCCGATGAGGCAAAATCTATTCAAGCAGAATACAGCATTCTAGATCGAGCTACTATTATAAAAATCCTAATATATAATACTGCAGGTTTTTATTTTAAATCGAACAATCGGTCAATGTTCTAGAGGTTTCGATTAGTTGACCAGTTCACCATTCTCCTTTAGCTTAAAAAATGTCTTACTTTCGTTCCCAGTTGTAAGGTTTTAGAAATATTTTAACTTTGCAAGGCTTTTACTTGGAATAAGAGTAAATTTTTTGAAAGTGCTAGGTGTATATTATAAAGTGATGTTGTTTTGCTTTACTGGTAAGTGTCAGAACATTGTCCTTGATTTTTATTATTGTTATTGTTATTATTATTATTATTATCATTATTATTCATGATCGCGAACAAAAGCAAACCTGTCTATCATAATATCAAATTATAGCATGTTTTAACCGTCTAAACCGATAAAGTTAGAAATAAAATGTTGTCAATATTTGCAAAGATAGGTATCTTATCACATGTCTCCTACCCAGGGTAATGCAAAGGAACGAAACTTCGATATTAAGATTAAAATGTCTGTTAATTGCAGATGTGAAGGAAGTATGTGTTTACAGATTTGTTTTGGCCTAAATGCATGCTTCAAAAGGAGTTTCTTAAATCTAACACAATGCCTTTATATACAGGGACATTTATTTGAATTACCAATGAAGTACAAGGTTCAATGCTTTTAAAAACTGATATCTAGTTCAATAAGTGCTAAAAGTATGATGCTTCGAGTCATATGTTTTGTTTAATTACAAAACACTTTAGTAGTAGGACTGAGTCAACCCCATTATAAAAAACGATAAAAGATGATTAATAATTTGTAAAAATACGTACGTAATACGTATATCAACAAAACGTAAATGAAGAGGTTACCGATGCGCTCGAAAAAAGAGAAAAATTATCTCTGAGACGATTCTAAGACTGTGACTCACTGCAAACATTGAGCGCTTGTACAAATAACAGACTCCGGTAAATAACAGATTCAAACAATTTGAATGAAAAGTATCTTAAATATTTATATTTTGCAACCATTGTAATACTAACCATAACCTTTCGTCAGTAGTGCGAACATGCAATAAATCTCTTATTTTTGCCGTGTGCTTCAATTTATAATCACTTCCGGACATGCGCAGAAGACCGCACCTGGTCTGCAATGAGCAACATCGCGATTCTGAAGTAATTTGTCTTCCACCACTAATTCATATCATGCCGCCGAAACAAATAATACTGATATTCTATCCAAGATTACTACAACCGTCAGATAGGCCTACCAGGAATAATGTAGAAAAAATGGCGATCATTCATATCAATAAAACAAACAAATACTATAAAACTAATAACATAAATAAGAAGATCCCCGGTAATAACCTAGTGTTAAAGCGTCTGCTTTGAGTGCGGGAGGTCTTGGGCTCGATACCCGGCCGCGTCATACCAAAGACGTGAAAAAATGGTACAAGTAGCTCTCTTGCTTCGCGCTCAGCATTAAAAAGGAAAACTGGCCTATTCTTTCATACCCTCGTGGCGATGGATTCCATTACGAATGAGGTGTTGAGAGTGTTAAATATAAGATTCACAACAGACCTAAAATAAATTAGTTACTGTATATACTAAGAAGATCCTGCAGTATAACACCATCCAACCAAGATAAATACTTCGCACACTCGATAAGCTTGTTCGTGAGTGGTAATGAATTATGCAGCATCCCCCCACCCGAACCTCTAACACAGACACTTTCCCACAAACTCTTTCTTTTCCATTATCCAGATATACTTAGATTTGACTCAATGGTCCCGAAGGATCAGATAATATAACAACAATATGTCCAAGAACATGGAGATATTTACAGCCTCCCACTCCTAACAATACTTTGAGGTTGCAATTGTGGTAGCAAAATATGACCAGAAAAAAGGTCTCCCTCAAGCATAGAACTGAAGCAAGCACACTAATTCCTGGCCAGGTTTGACTGTGTTTCTACATTTCTATTCTATTAGCGACATTTTGAATAAACTCAATGATCCCAAAAGACCAGAAAATATATCAACTGCAACATTAACTGCCTGCTTTGATTTGAAAATCAAGATAAAACGAAACTCGTAACCAGAATGCAAAGATTGTTAAAGTGATCACACAATTGTTCTTATTATGATTCAGCTTTGACTGAACTCAAAAACAATATCCCACTACATCCGACAAACTTATAATATAAAACTCGTCTGAGTATCATGGCCATAACCCTAACGTCTTATAAGGACCAATACAACTAACCAAACAGTCGTCTTCCGCATTTGTCTATACCGATTGCAGTGTTTTAGGTTTTGTAACAACAACTGCAGCGTACTGTATTTATATATCGTAAAATTATAAAATGACTTCACACGCTCGCTTTGATTTTCTTAAATTTTAATAGAAAAGTCACAAACTAGTTTCGCCGTGAATGGCTCATCAGTGTGTCTAAATATATAACAATAACAGAAAGGGAATTAATTCAATAGTTTTGACGTTGACGTCAAGGAAACAAGGGACGTAATTTCGACGTCAAACAGAAGAGTTAATGACGTTCAAACCGTATCATGTAAAATGTTCCGTATGTTTGATTTTTGTTTTAAGGTATAGGTCCATGTTTCGGAGAAAAAACATTTGAACGTCTTCAAATCATAGAAAGAATGCATTGTTTTACATGAAAATATAACAGCATATAAAACATTTATATTATTGTACAAACCATTGTCAACTCATTCATATATGTATTGAATTTCGGAAAAGGTTACATGAAGGGGCCACACTTCTGGACAGTCCAGCGCCTTTAAAAACTCACCATTTTTAAAAAGCTGTTACATGTTTTTGTTTTGATTCATTTGCAACATCGTGCGAGTGTTTAACCTTTACATAACTAGGTAAAACATCGTTTTGACGATTGTTTACATCTATTTCTTTACAATAGGTGACTTCATCTGTGATGACAAATAGTAAGACAACCTTACTGCCTATGTTTTTATGATTAATACTGATGTAAAGTTTGAACTTACTTGATAGAAATAAATACTGTCTCCATAATAGCCCAAGGTTAAAATGATCTTTCAGATCGATCTTTATTCGTTTCATTATCAACAATTATACTATTCCAGATAAATTGTAAATAGCTTGGTATAGAAAACTCTCTCTATAAAATGACATAATTATACAAACATTTTGGAGGAGATGCACATCATTTATTAATTTGTGCTACTCCATACAATATTCTAAATAGTTCTTTATTCAAATACTTCTTTCTTCCTTGAGTCCTTGTGTAAAATACGATATAAAATGATCTGATTAGAAACACATTTTTTAAATAATACATACGCTGTATTTCGTAAACTGACATCTTTTTCACGCCTCCACAGAACTCCGCTATGTGTCCTGGACATTCATATTCACAATAGGGTAGTTTGGCATCTACCAGAATAGTGTTGCCACACAGACACATATGACCCTACAATTTGAAAATGACCCTGTACACATAAATTAAAGTAAGTCAGACCACTTGTTTCTTTATTATTTCAAGCCTCTCTTTATAACATAATCAAATTCGTTTAAATGGGTCAACCGTGTTGTTTTACTTATAAAATAGACTGGCTCGGTGTATAGGTTTGTCAGCGCTAGGATATGTATTTATTTTGTCATCTAAATATTTCAATAAAATGCTCCCCCCCCCCCCCCCCCCCCCCCCCCCCCCACCCTTCCGTTTGGATCCGTCCATGTTTACAAACACGTTTGTTTATTTTATGGACTGTACATGTAACATTCCGAAACAAAACAAATTGATGTGGTATCGCTGAACAGTTACTAAATACTTTTAGAGACATATGTAAAAATGTTAAAATGTAACACTAAACAAATAAAAGTATGTGAATAAATATTCATGTATATGTGTTGTGTGTGCGTGCGTGTGTGTGTGAGAAAGTATTCAGCACAATTCCTGAGAGCGCATACTGCTGTAACTATGGCCACATTAGTTAAGAAAGGATTCTTGCTGGAAACACATTCATTTATAGTGAACGAATATTAGCAAATGTATTTCAAATCTATTTACCTGTGTTCCGGCAAATCTGTGTTTTGAAAACTTGCAAAAACCAATACAGTAAGTACCATTATTGTAAACTTGTATTGACCGTACAGTAATTTTCCCAAATGTGCCCATACGGAAACACCCAATATATCCGGGTGGTTGCTGCGCTACAACATATAGGAAAAGCTTGTAGAATAAATGCTTTTATTGTTAATTGATATATTATTTCCTCTCTTAAGGCTCCATTTGGAATATTTATATTCATGCTTTTATTTCATTGTCTTTAAAGTCTGACACAGAAATATTTAACGTCACATTGCGCTAAAAACACCACAGAGTGTTACTTTTACATTAACGAAAATACCGACTCTTTAAAAAATTCGTATTCGGCAATTTTTGATACTTTGTCCGTAAAACAAATCTCAAAATCTAAATGTATATGTTTACGGATGTTTTTATGATTGTCATCTGTACAAAAGAAAAATTATAGACAAAAAATACGTGACGTAAAACACATACTTACATCGCACACGTAGGAAAGAGATAATAATGCCGTAAAACAAGATAAAACAGCCCCAAACATCCATCTGTACGTACTAATACTTTAAGTTTGATAAATGTACCGAAATTAAAGGACTGAAAATGTATTTAGATTAATATGGAGGTTACAGATGAATACACAGATAACACTGAGCATAGTATCCGTTTTAATACCTTAATGCTTTTGATGTGACAATGCTCGGAAGTTAACAGATATCAATGACATTTAAAATGTATAGTTTCCTTATCAATATTGTCATAAACAATAAACTGATATTTTGCTAAGTAAGAGGAAATGACACAGAAAAGCTATTTCGTTTTTTTCTCAGGTCACAGCGGTCGAAAGGAAATAAACTCGTATGGAAATAGAACGCCGGTTACTTTTTTTATTTTGAAAAAAAAGCTAAGAACCATAAGTTTCTATTGGATGGAGGGTGTCTCACAACGCTTTGTTGGGCAACGTTTGACCGGACGACGTTTGGCTAGTCGCTGTTATTGAGATTGTCGTGTGGTCATTGCAACAAAACGACGTAAGGTGATGGCAGAAACAAGGCACCATATCTATAAGAAGTAAAACCACTATATCTGTTTCTTAAATATTGTACTCTAACAATATGGAGTTGTTTTTAATCCATAAGAATTTTCATTCAAGTTTAAAATACAGGATAATATAATGTTAAATCCTTATGACTACACTGCACTTATGCAGTCATTTTGGGTTTTTTCTTCTTTATTTATTTTTTTGGCGTAACATTGCAAATTATATAAGTGAACCTGAATTTTTCAAGTCATTCGCCGATACCGCAGGTCCTAGAAATGCAGAAAAGGTACCGGTATTCTTAGCAAACAACAGTTACTAAACTATATCAGTAGAACTACCGATCAATTTTACTGCAATACTTGTCAAAATAACACGTAGACGGCTTTCATATTCTGTTTGAATTCACAAAAGTTCCTACTACAAGGAAACTCTCATGGTTTTACCTTTGTACTATCGAAATCCAAATATTCATACACTAAAAACCCCTCAACAAACAAACAGTTTGTTATATTACATTGTATTTGTTAATGTTAATTAGCATTCTTACATTTTATGCGTATTATTCTTCATGTTTGGAAGCAATCCAGCTAACTAACGGATGTTCGGTTGTTCTGTCCTTGTGCAAGCTCGGTTGTTCTATCCTTGTGCAAGCTCGATTGTTCTACCCTTGTGCAAGCTCGGTTGTTCTGTCCTTGTGACAAGATCAAAGCTAAAACACTATTCTGTTCTGTCCTTGTGCAAGCTCGGTTGATCTGTCCCCGTGCAAGCTCGGTTGTTCTACCCTTGTGCCAGCAGTATTGTTCTACCCTTGTGCCAGCTTGGTTGTTCTACCCTTGTGCCAGCTCTATTGTTCTACCCTTGTGCAAGCTCGGTTGTTCTGTCCTTGTGCAAGCTCGGTTGTTCTGTCCTTGTGCAAGCTCGGTTATTCTGTCCTTGTGCAAGCTCGGTTGTTCTGTTCCTGTGACAAGATCAAAGCTAAAACACTATTCTGTTCTGTCCTTGTGCAAGCTCGGTTGATCTGTCCCTGTGCAAGCTCAGTTGTTCTACCCTTGTGCCAGCTCTATTGTTCTACCCTTGTGCCAGCTTGGTTGTTCTACCCTTTTGCCAGCTTGGTTGTTCTACCCTTGTGCAAGCTCGGTTGTTCTGTCCTTGTGCAAGCTCGGTTGTTCTGTTCTTGTGCAAGCTCGGTTGTTCTGTCCTTGTGCAAGCTCGATTGTTCTGTCCTTGTGCAAGCTCGGTGTTTCTGTTCCTGTGCAAGCTAGGCTGTTGTGTCCTTGTGCAAACCCGGTTGTTTTCCCCTTTTGCCAGCTTGGTTGTTCTGTCCTTGTGCAAGCTTGGTTGTTCTGTCCTTGTGCAAGCTCGATTGTTCATTATTTGGTCATTTTCGTACTTTCCTGGATATTTTATTTTTAATTTTAAGCATAATAAATTCCATCTTCTACGTTATAAAAGTGTTTTATCTGCTAGAATGAATATCATGAACATTATCTTCAATAAATATATAGTTTTCAAGGACGTTGTCACCTGTAATTATTCAGCAGTAATAAATTTTCTGCCTTATTTTCTCTTTGGCCGCCATATTTATGACGTCATAATTTTTTTTCTAGTCACATGTCCGGAAAGAGATACATGGGAAATAACAATAACTTACTTCAATCTACAATGTGGCATAGGTCTCTACATGTTTTAATATTTTTCTTACGGCGGTCCATATTTTCACAAATCGCCATATTCCATAATAATTTGGTAACATTTTATGATCACGGACATTACATGATGCAGTAGTATGCACATTGCAACTGTCCTTGAAAATGTGCTTTCAAACAAAGGCAATAAATCCTGCATAGAATAACATAGTTAAGACGCTAGCTGTAAAATTTTATTTTAAAACAAAAACTTGCATTTGTGTACATAGATTCTTGTAGCGTAAATTACAGCAGTTACATAGTGATGTAAAATTATTGTCACACAGTTTTAAAAATCTTAAATATACCATATCATAAATTAGCTATTACACCAAGCCAAAACTAACCTTTTGTTTATTCAAGATGCATTGTTCGAAAAATAATGGAAGAAACGGTCCTTTGAAGCAAATGGCGGCCATTTTGAAATAAAAAATGGCTGAAATGACCTAAAATGTTGATGAAAGTAATTGACATTGTATCTGAGCTTAGACGAATCATTACAACAAGAGCATTGTGCGCATATATGCATTAAACCCTTTCTTTTCCAACATTTAGAAGGTATTTAAAGGCTGATAAGCTTCCGCAGGTCTAGTCACAAGTAGTCCAAATATAAATAGTACTAATCTTTTTTCCTTTCGTAGTGCATTTTCTCGGCAGCAACGTGCTTACTTTTACCCTACCGTGTTTCAGTGTGTATCACTCTGCATTCTATTGATATCGGCATGTTCCTATCACATGCTGGGTACAAATGGCGGCGTTAGAATTTAATGTATCGAAAAGAGAAATTGAAAGAAGCGAAAAGGAGTAAATTCAGCGGGTTGTATTTACCGAACTGTACCTTTCTTATTTAAAAATTAACACCCCCTTTTCTTTTTGTTTTTGTAAAGTAGAGATCTAGTTCTTTATGGGAATATAAGTCTCTGAAAATCTGATATGCTAGAAAATGTCGAAAAACTGTTATGAAGTAAGTGGATTTTATATGAAATAAAGAAGAGCTGGATTTAGTGGTGTTCAGCCTAAAGAAAAAAATGGCGGCCATTTTGTTTTTCAAGATGGCCGCCATAAAAGTGACATGAAAATTTGAGGATGATATCCTTTCATAAAAACCCAGTTTTAGAAAATCTTGGAGGATTTAATACTAATTCACCGTTCACAATCCACTATAAATTTTAACAGTAATCAGCAATAAAATATGATTAAAGTTTGATAAAAGAATTAAACGCATAATATACATTTCCTAGGCTTCGAGCGGTCGGTCATCGGCTACCCAGAAATAAATATTATCCATTTCGTGAATGAAATTATTCTCCATTTCGTTGTAGTTATAAACAGGGCGCTGTAATTGTTGTTATTGTTGTGACGTCAGCGAATGGCTTCGGTGACAGATGAACATCTCTGAAAACCCCAGATAATGTGTGATTTCTGTCGTAAATTGTATCACATCTGAATGCTCTTGAGTGTGGTAGGTGTATTTCAGTGTTATTATTTCACCAGGCTCGCTAAATTCCGATTACCCTGCGTTCCGTTCGTATTTTCAAGCGATACAGGGTTTTGACGTTTCATTCCTGGTGTTTATTGTATATATTGACCATGATCCGGTATGTATATATATATATATATATATATATATATATATATATATATATATATATATATATATATATATATATCAGACTCCAGTACATACCGGATCATGGTCAGGTTTTGCAAGAATTCTCACCATTAATTATCGACTGTGTAAAAGCAATTCCCTTTAAATTGGAGTGCCTCCCTTACATTAAATGTCGAGTCATCGAGTCATTTATGACACAGGTCAATAATTTTTTGTCAGGGATTTTGCATTTTTTCTAAAATTTTGCTGTAGGTAATACACGGAAATTAAGCTCACATGTTACTCGAATATTCTGTTGAATTTAACTTTGAAATCAGCTTCGTGACTTCACTATATGGAAAAACTGTGATGTCGTTTAGGAAACGTTCTCCCTGACTATAAGCGGACGTCGTCAAAACAACGGTCCGTTATCACAAAAAAAACCTTGTTGTTACTTTGGCTTGTTTCCATTTGCTGTTTGATATACAAAACAGTCGTCATAATTACGAATAGAAAAGAATAAAGGTGAATGTAAATACAATATTTGCCTGTGTTTCAGTGTGATTTTTTTCGGATGCGGCTTTATGACGTTAACGTTATGGCGTCATAATTGTGACTTACAAACAGTGCATGTGTTGCATAGTAGCGAACAGCTTCTGTATCAGTGTCATTTGTCTGACAGAAAAAGGCTCGGGTCGTGCTTCAGTACTTCCCACAACCGACAAAGACACAAACTAGGTGGCCGTTCTCAGTTTCGATGAATGTCTGCTTTCGTTTGTCCTCCATCTTTTCAGTTCAGGAAAAAAAAACATTTACCTATGAATATGGTCGAAAATCGTTTTTTCTCGACTTCGCTTTAAAGTCAAGTCAATATCATACAAGTATCACAAAATATTTCAAAGAGTTCTGATAATGTTCATTCTTCAAACTTTTTCATTAGTTTTGAAGTATCACCAAAATATTTTGATAGGGTATGTTCAATTAAAACATTCAGCGATTCGTGACAACAACAATTTTCTCACATTTGACTAGCTGTGTAGACTGAGTTACGATT
>NW_026460380.1:0-23899 GCF_021730395.1 Mercenaria mercenaria | reverse complement strand
AAAAATTCGGACTCCAAAATATCAATTTGACAGACAAATTTGTAACCACTAAACCATCGGGTAACATATAATTTGCTTTATTATACCTCACTTCTGTCTACAATGATGAAATCCCTTTTACCGAGAAAGAGATATTTTGACTATGAAAAAGATTTTAAACCTTTCTGACATGTGACCAACGAAAGTGACTGTCAGGTCATGTGACCCCCCCTGACATTTTGAATGTCATTATAGGGCAAATAACTGCTTCAATTGTTTAGCTAAATCGTGAAATGATTGCCTCCCTTGTACACATTATAGTAGTGACGCAATTATTCAATGTGTACACAAACGATTCAGATGAAGTAATTGTCAGAAAGAAAACAAAAGAATTCAAAACATTTTAAATATTTTTTATGTACGTACCTTTAAATTGTGTTCGGTATATATAAATAAATAGCATGTGGCAGCGTTTGTAACATTGATATTGTCAACCCTTGAAACAGAATGTCACCTCTCGGCTTTCGTCTCGGGTGACATTCTCTCTCCGGGTTGACAATATCATGTCACACACACTGTCATATGATATTTTTTATAATTCAGTTTTGATGATACTTAATCCAAGATACTGTCGTCTGAAGATGATGTCCAATATCCAAACCATACTAATTATGTAGTAAAACATATTTCATAAGAACGAAATATCATTTAAACCTAAATTTAAAGAATTGTTTTCACCTATTAGAAGGTCGTTCCATGTATGATTTTATTCACAAAACGCATTCAGAAAATTCATTTTCTACTCTCTGTTTATTAAGAGAATGTTATGGACATTGAATTTTAGTCGTATCCTGACATTTTAAAAAAGCGATGTAAAAAGTACGTATAATAAGCGTTACGCAACGGGTTAAACTTTACTACACACAAACCATTGAAACTCATTCCGAGGAATATTTAACAAGAACGCCTCCAATTATATGAAAAAAAAAATAAACAGATGAGGACTGCTGTTGATATATTATATATATATATACTTTAATTGTTTACTACAGGAACTAAATGTTGCATTTATTGGAAACGTTCGCTCGTATCGAAGGAGCAGATAATGCCATAAATTCATTGACTTATCATTCATTTGCATGATGATTCTAATATAAGTATTGCCCACGTACGTTGAAGCATGGTGCAATTTTTCATACAATTTTTTCATGAACGTGTTGTGTGATTTTGTAGCTGTATAAAGTCGTCCGCATTGCAAACGTCTAGCATATTCCTAGAAAAGTTATTATATGTTGGTGAATTGCTAGCAAGGGGCTTTAAGTAATCAGGAACGCTGCGGGGGCCCGATTAAAAGCGTATTTTCGTCTTTTTTTCCTCAACAACTCGATCCAACTAATAAGTGTTTCTGTTTGAAATCTACTTCATGCATTTTTTCAGTTCTGATGGTAATGTTGTTTGGCAACCTGAACATTCCTGCAGACTGGTTCAAGTTTAATTACGCAATTTGACGTTATGAAATATTTTCAGTTCTTTTTGAAAATTGACACCCGTTTTTTACCTTTTCAAACAAATGTATATTGTACAGGCCAATGAAATAAATTATTTTATCAGAATATTACTTATAATGACATATTCTTGTCATGTAAACAGCAATATACATTTCTCCCTTCCGAAACTAGGGAATGCTCCCCTTTAACCGTCTGATACATTTCGGTATCATATTTCTGTAAAATTTCATATCTCTGAATCAAAAGAAGAAGAACTTTTTAACATTTTCACACAATAAAACATCTGCTCGTGAAATTATTTAGAGTATTTATTCATGAAAAAGATTCTGCCCATGAATTATTGAGTGCATTTATACTTTTACTAATGGTTGTTATTCCTTACAGCCTATTGAAATATAACATGAATTCCAGTTTAGCAAAGATAAGTACACATTCATATCTGGAACTTTTTCTTGTTGCACATCAGACTGTATACACATTACCTATTAGTGAAAGCTACACGTTACCGCACACATTATCGCTTACATTGTGATACCTTTAGGGACCATTATACTTTCAACCCCACACTCAAAATTTTGTTCCTGAATAACAAACTGCTGTTCAGTACTCAAGAATTTATAATTTCTGTTTATGACCTTTCTGTGTCAGAAGTAGAAATGCAGTTGTAAAAAAAGTGTACGCAAGCGTAATTTATATATGGGACATAGTAAAAGTTGGCTATATAATTTATAAATATACGAGTATCTGGCAAAAGGTCGTAACAAAAATGTGTGTTTAAGAAATAATATATCCCAAAGAGTGATTTGTCATTCAATAAAATCATTGTTTGGAGTTAGATGCGAAGGAAATTATATCACGAGGGGCGCAACCCTCGTGATATAATGTTACGTATCCTAAACGACATGGTTTTATTGATAAGCAAATCCCCGTAACGTTTTCAGATACACTATTTCGATTCTAACACGTTATCAGGATTATTATGTACGTCTTTGATGCTTATCTTATCAAAATATTGCCTTGATTTCAATTGATTTCTTTCCAGCGCGCCGCTTGCCGTATTCGCTATGTCGTAATAATTGTGACGTCAGAAAGTTTTAATAATTTAGGGTTTGGTTTTGAGTTTCTACTGGGTTGGTTGGATGCTTGGTTATATTCTGGGTTCTTGCTTTGCCGTCTTTTTGTTTAAATAGGAAAAAAAAATCTATAAAACAAAAAAAAAAAAAAAATCTGGGTCGTGGTTTAGAATATTTCTTAATATAGTTGTTTGTATTGTTGTAATAATGATTTGATTGAATTGGTGTTTTTTTGTTTAATTAGGTATTCAAATTTCTAATGATGAAAATATTTTTGTTATAATTCAGTTTTATTCCTGTTTTTTTTTTTTTTTTTTATTTTTTTTTTTTTTTTTTTTTTTTTTTTTTTTTATTTCACTTTCTATTTTTTTTGCCATTAACCAGTCACTTAAATACGATTTAATTCTCACTTGTGTTCTTTTCTTTATTCTTTGTCTGTTTACTAAAAGTATAAAAATAATCGGTGCATTGACTTAAAGGCGTAAAATAACGGTTTGAAGAGTTCCTGAATAACTCATGATACTGTTTTCCAATTGAATTTTTTAAAAATATTTTATTTAAACAAGCCATAACAAACCAAAAAACATTGGCCAACACACCCAATGACAAATCACTTCAAAGCAATGTTAATGTTTCATTGCTCTTTATGAATGATTTTCTTCATTAGAATAATCCTTTATTCACCGATATTGATTAAGGGGTATGACTATAATATGTCTATACACGGTTAATTTCGAATTTTTAGATAAGATAGTGGTATACTGTTTAGTATTGTGGGTGTTTTACTGATATCGGTATCACGGCGTGTTTTTTTTTGTTTTTTTTTTGTCTGTTTGGTTTGATTGCGTAGTTGCAGGACAAATTTTTATGACAAACCCCTTTTACCTGTAATCATCTGGACCTATAGTGCTTAGTACTTGGTAGAAGTACACTGTGAGCACAGCTGTTTGGTCAATATTTTTATGCCTTTTTATGTCTGTTCTTGGTCCAACATCGGCGGGAGTCACAATATTTAAATTTGGCACAATATACATATAATGATATTTACAACTACTAAAGGACAGTATGATGACCCAATGAGTTTCTTTAACGAAGGTTCTGAGACTTCACGGGAGTTAATGTTAATGGTAGAGGTCTTATCCAAGAAGTTTATATTACTTTAAAACATTGACATGCAGATTCAAAGTAGAACATTTTGCTTCAATGCAGCTATAAACTTTTTGTGAAAATACTTATTTTCCGTGTTCATAAATGTTTGCAGTTGGAAGTTAACCTGTCTGTCGTATCGTCATAAATAATTTTTGTGAAAGTCTAAATGAAATATTGAAGTTTGATTTTATGATAAATAATGTCTTTTTATTTTTTGTATAGAATATTTTATTAACGAATAGCAATAACATGTTTTCCGTGAGCATTTTTATATTTTGTATGCCAAGCAATGCAGTACGTCTTCGTTTTGCTCAATCAATTTCAAAGTAGAATATTAATATTTCGTTTGTCATGACTCGGCAATTTTTTCTTGATGCTTTCTCTCTGTTTGCCGTGACACAGAAAAATGACAAAAAATATTTGATATCAAAACAGTTTCTTCCCATAAAACTTGATAGAGTGTAATTTAACAAATAAGTCCATAATTTTGTTTACGGGTAAAATAATCGAAGGAAATTAGATATTATGTTACTTGTGACATTAACGTTACCCGTGGACGCAAATTCATAACCAAGTCGTGGCACAGATAAATATTTTATTTTATATAAATACTTTAAAATAAAACTCGCCGTCGACTTATTATATGAAAACTGAATTAATTACAATATGTATGATCGAATTAATATTGTTTTAAACGGTTCTATATCTCAAAAAAAAACTTATATGTTAGAAAATTGATTAAAAAGCAAATCATTTGAATTTTTGTTTTATGTCGTAAACTTTTAAACACGTATTTTTCTTAGCCGGTTCAGCCTTCCCGGTGATTTATACACGTTGACTAAGGCATTCCTCCTCCGAAGCTCCTCTCGGCGCATGGAGTTCATTTATTTCGCCTTGTTCCTGGGGGTGATAGATTGTTCTTTCTAGAAGTTTGTAGAATATTGTATTTTTGAATTATATAAAATGTAAAGTTCCTTTATTGTTGCTTTTAATATATGGCGTGTTGCAGCCTGTTAAACCTGAAACCAGTCTTTAGCTTAGTCAATCTGTGTATTAGCTTACATTTACTGTCAGCAAAATGACATGTAGTGTCTATTATCAGGTTGTTGTGTTGTCTTCTATGTTGAGATGTTACCTTTACGCCCCAGCCCCCAACCTTTTCTTCTCCCAATGTTTCATCCTAAAAACGAATCGCTGGTATTTGTGGATCGTTCTTTCTACAGTATCGCAAATTTCGCAGGTGCCTCGGTTACGTGCAGCGTGTGGAAAGTATTGCTCCTTTATTTTACTGTGCTATGTGCCTACATGGGTTTGCCTCTTATGTTTAGTACGGTATTAAAACATGTCATAGTGTTAAATAAGCAAGTAAAATACTTATCCTGAACATCGGTTCTGTCCAAGCTATACATGTCTCTTGTATTATAAAAATGCTTAACAGTCCATAAATAAAACATTTGGCAAATTTATAGAAAGTGAAAAGCTTGCTTTCATATTACATGAATTATGTTTGGTTTGTACTTATTTTATGGATTTTTTTCTTCGCACTTATTTATGTTTCTTTATTAAAGGTAATTCAGCCATTTCCTACAAGCTGAAAGGTTTTATATGCGATATTCTATGTTCCATTATTCGGTATTACATTTTTAAGTCTACGTACATCTTATTACATGTGTTTCGGTTTGTTGATAATAACTGCTAAATGTTACTTATAAACAAAGGTAAAGATATGCTTTCGGCTAAATGTGCGTTTTTTCTGTACTTTTAGTTTTGGTATTAAGTAACTGATGTATTTTGGTACTTAATTTATTCCTACCGTAACAGAAGACCATTAAAATGTCTTATTAACTGCTTTTTTGCCGTTTTGCTTTTTGTAATATGTGGTAATTTTAAAAGTAATATTAACACATGTACTTGAGGTTAACAGCGGACAGTTTGATCTTTGAAAGATTATGTCAACCGAGGGCTGGGACGTAATATCCGCTTTGTGACGTTCATTTTTTTATTAAGATCTGAATGATAAACATACTGACGTTTATTCATATATTTTATGGAAAACAATTGAAAATCATGCGTTTTACCTCAGTATAAAACATCAGAAAAAGCATGTTTATCAATACAGTAGGATTTCAAAAGTCAATGTATGCACATCTTTGAAGTATCGAATGCGAAATATAGTTAATAATATTGCGTTTGTTACTAATAATTATTCTTTTATATACCTAATCGACAAAGGACAGACTGCGATCACAAGTGACACTACTTTACATCCCTAGACGGCGAAAATAAAAATAGCAGACTGATCTATGGCCGTCGTTGGTCCCAGATGGTGAGGAAACTGTTACTAGTCATCTGAAAGACATTCTGTCTGACGCCCAGCTTTAGATAAAACTGAATTCACATTTGTTTTGTCAGTTTCATGAACAATGTCGTGTATCTTGTTAAATACAAAATATCAGTAGTGGGGCGTATAAAATAGTATTTATATATTGTCTAAATTCTAAGTTCTTGATCATGTTTGTAATTTGAATGTATATGTATTGTGCGTTATTATAATTGTAAGCGCAATAGAATATTTTTATTTTGCGCTATATAAATGCCATGTTTTTGTTTATTTGTTTTTTTTGAAAATGTTAAATGTAATTTACTGAAACCATATTAATTTTTCTGTTTACAAATTCCTTTTTAATTAAAGTTGAACATGTTATGGGCTGCGCTTCCGCATACACGTAGTGATTCAATATGATTTATATATGTTTCCACCATGACCGGATAATATACATTCAATGGCATAGTCAAATAATCTATTCACACTTAATCTTGTTATATTTAAGAGATAATTTATAGCAAAAGAGTGTTCTAACAGCCCGAGTGAAATTATTTGTACGACGTATTACCACCCGAGTGCATAAATAGTGTTTAAACACGGTTGTGCTATAAATTATTTCGATTCTAATATTCCCTTAATCTAAAACGGTAGGTAAAATATAAAAGCGCTTTCTTGGTCGCAACAAACACTTTGACGTCACAGCACGTTAACGTGACGTCATTCTAGCGTAAGAGTGTTTTAACAGAGACAAGCATATTAGAATAAACAATAAAGCGGATATCAAATTTTTGAAATTATAGGAACAGTGAAATAGATAATGAGTAAAAAGTTCACGAAACCGTCAACAATTCATAATAAGAAACAAGATGTGAACGATTTCGTATTATTTTTGATATGTTGGAAATTTGTAAATGAGATATCTGCCGATCGATTTAGTAATATGAGCTTTTACAAAAGTGTGTTTTTTTTTTCTATTTTTGTCGAAATCAGTGTGTGTTACAGTAAAACAATACAGCAATGCAAAAATCATTAACAAACACAGTGGTTGATTTATTTCATTTGTGATGTCGGCATCTTGAATTTTGGACGAAAATTACTAAACTGTTCCGTGAACTATCAGCAATAGAATGTATTTCCAATGTAACAGACTGAAAATGTTTCAGCTCTGCCAGACTCGGACCCAGTCCTTTTCAACCATTTTACTTACCACTGTCGCTATAAAGCTGACTTAATGAAATGTATTAGGCACACCCTTACGTATCTACCCCATACATTTATATTTCAAATACAATACGTGTGGGCTTGCAGTTCTCGACAAAAACACATAAGAAGTTAAATGAAATTACTTTCTATCGGAGTATCTGTTCTAGTTTTGTCACGGATATCAAATTTGATTACTTTTTCGCAGACAGGACAACTTTAGGACTGACTGTTGGTTTACGTAGAGAAAGGCTTTATATGTATTACAGTCTATCCATTATAATACTATAAACGCAACGGATTATTTTGTAACATCACCGATTTTCATAGCGAACGCCTGAACAATGATTAGACAAATAATAATTATGATCTTCACACTCGTCCATCAATTATTTTGAAAAGTATTACTGGTTTAAAGTGGAAATAAGAGACAGGTTTCACTCCATATTTTATGTGTAACGTCACAGGAATAAATACAAGTAAGCATATATCACCTTAAGTTCTTATTCACAAACATACTATTCAGTGAATCCTAGGTGACATTTTGCACTGTTTATTGTAAAGTTCTTCAATTTCAAACATAATGAAGTATTTGTTCTTGTTTGATTTGCTGGACATTGACAAACAATTGAACTGAGATGTCGTGTTGTATAGTTGAGATCCGTTTTGCAGTGCAAACATCACAACTGAATGACCAAGTCTGATAAGGTTACATTATTGTATAGAGACTCTCAATATTTACATGATTGAAATTTTTATCTCTCATATATAGAAGTAGGTAAAATAATACATTCGTCAGTTCCCTATGGATGTTTATCAGCTAAAATACATTGTTTTCAGTATAAAAATCTCCCGGGAAACGGGATTTTACTATTAGACTAGACTATTGCTTATCAAAGATATTATATATAATCGGACAAGAGAATGAATATCTCAATGAAGTCGTCGCAATCTAAGTCTGACAAATGAAAATATGTCTGTTTCATTAACAGCAACTGTTAAATCATACAAGCGAAACGGTAAGGAAAAATGAGTATCTATTTAGATTTCCAGTGTAGTTGCTAGGATTGACTTTGGTGAAAGGAAATATTTAATCCTTATGGGTCTACTCATCACAGCCTACAAAGGTCAGTAAAACATTGATAGTTAATATCCTTACAAGAGAAGTAATAGAAGTAATGTCAGTGGAACATTATAGCCAAAAATAACGGATGCCTACGTCATTTTGTCCTATAATTTGATATTACGGAATTAGTGGTCAGCTAAGGCAGCCAACAGAAGCTTCTTGTGGCTCTGATTATGTTGAATAACATATTTATACAGGGTATAATGCTCAGCTTAAATAGGTATGCTTTGTTTTTAATGTGGACCTGCCACATGTCTTGCTATAACCAACATGTTTTTTCATTAATTTTTAATTAAATCCTGTGTTCTACATGTTCATTTGATTGTTTTCTGCAATATTTGTCAAAAGTATATGAACATAATAATTTGTTTACCTCCTTTTGGTGGTTTTTAATGTTTAAATTCATGTGGCAGTATTGTTTATAAATGTTTTTTCTAACCATTTTGTATATTATGTATAATTTCTATTTGTCAGCGTTTATATAATTGTAATATACAATTTTTGTATTCATTTATTTGGGTTTTACGGCACAACAACACTGTATAGGTTATATGGCGCATAACTGGTCTACAAATTTTTGGTTTCACATCTCATTTACATCGAAATAAAAAACATGAGCGTATGAATCAAATTTGCATACCTGCTGGAAATCACAGAGGTACTCAGCAAACCAAGTGTTTTGACCCTATTAATCGCCTTTTCGTTCATGCCAAGGGGTAAGGCAGTGGTCCAATTTTTTCATATTGAGTGTCCCAGAACCACATGGGGGCAAATTTATAGCCTATTGGACTTTAAAAGAGATATGAATTGTTTTTTGATGATTAACATATTTTTATTTAATTTAAAGATAAAAAACCAAAACACTAGAATATATAGTGAGTTCTAGGAAGATATATTTTTCTTTTAAAATCAAAGAATATATAAATGGAATCTTTCGTATAGTATTAACATGTATTTGTGACATGGTATAATCATTGCATAATAAATAGTTTGATATACTGGAAAAAACCATGTTTTTCTTATGTTAACGCAGAAACTAGAAATATATAAGTATATTGTAATACATTTATCTAAGGCGAATCAAATTCTACAACATTTTACAAATAAATGAAACTTCTGTTGTCATGGAAACGGAAATTGCGAAGCACCCAGCCATCATAGTTTTTAGTAACATTATCTTAAACTTTTTCTTTATATTCAAATGTATGATGTTTAGTTACTGATACGCACAATTATTTGCATAAATGACTTGAAAAATACACGCCATGCACGACGACATCACAAAGCTTTCATGACGTTCTTAACCTCCCGTCTCAAAATGCCTTCGCCGACTTACTTAAAACCATTCTAACTCTTGAAATAGAGATGATAATTACTTCAAAATTTCAGATTTCATGGGTAAAAGAATGTTCATCATGAATATTTCGTTATCTCAATTTTGATTTTTTGTCACTAATACAAGGTTTTCTCATGGAACGACCCATATATATTCCACTTAATTACATTATGTAAAACTAATACGCACTAAGAAAAAACTTCTTATTTTGCATTTAGTCTGAAATTGAATTTGGACGGGTTATTATCTAACAGAAAGATATTTAGATTGCCATGAGGTTTAATCAAAATAAGAGTAAATTCATTATGGAAAGAAAACCCCGAAAAAAAATATATCACATCGCAAGATTGGCTTTAAGGGTGAACATTTTTCTTGTAAAGTTTTCTAAATAACGCCTTTTAATGTGAACTATATGTTATTTTATTTATTTTTGTTCAAGCATTTTGATAAGTCTTAGATTTCATAAATGATTTTTCATCTCAGTCTATTCAGAAAGGATAACTATTTTATCTTACAGACTAAAACTCTCAAACTGCTAATTATAGCAATGTTGGATTGTTTATGCTTACATGAAAAGGGTGCAATCACTTTCTAATATTATAATGATAAAAATGATATTAAAAATTTATTACAAAAATAATAAATAAACAAAGAAATGAAAATATGATAGTATTAATTTATTGGGTAAATGGTGTTCAAATTCATGTTTCAATGCATTAGACACTACCAGTTAAACGTTTCTGTTTATTTGTTTTGAGTTATACACGTTTTCATCAGTATTTCAGTTATTGTAACGGCGGTAGTTATACCTAGCCAGTGTCGGCATTCTGTACTGTACAAAACTGTTATCCATCAAGTAACTGCCAACCTTTCCCCACATGAATCAGAGGTGGAGCAAATCTGATTTCAAGACACAATGACTTTTATCCAATTTAGTCACGGGAGAGCATACGCCTCGCCCGGGGACCGAACTCACGACCCCGAGATCCGTAGATCTGCGCTCTTCCTATTGAGCTGATCGGCCGTGCTAAATCTTTCTTTTTAACGCACCACGTTCTTTACGGTAATTTGATTTTCTTTTCTTGTTTGGTTTTATAGGGCGCATAGCATACATAAACGAACATCCCTTACTGGTCGATTAATATCTAATGACACTTTGATGGTCTTAGGATGAAGTGATGAAATGGTTGAAATTAAAACAAATAGATACTTTGTAAAACATCTTACTGTCGCATTGTAGTAAAACATACATAAAGTTTGAAATTATTTATGCATTTTTTTATATTTTTACTTTCTATGCATTTTGTCTTTAATGTAGATTATACAAAATTAGCTTGGATGATTGTACATCGGGGAGGGACCTTACACATTTGAGTGCACTTGATATTAACGGAAATGAACAACAATTCTTTCAAATATCTTATGTAAACAGTATGTAATTTCTGATCATCAATTTGAATTTTATGTAACCATTACTTAAGCAGTTGTCAAGGTGATTGATTCTCAGTGGTGACCAGGCTGGTATTCCAACGGGCGAAGATTAGATAGAGAATAAAATATTTATGCAATGTTGTTAAAACTTTGTGTTAAAATTTATAATAATCAAATGTGAGGTACATCACTAAATAGCTGAATATTGCACTCAGTCTTATCAAAGCAGCAAAGGATCTCTATAAATGTAATAAATACATGGACTGATAATTATTTTGCATGGAGTTTGTATTGAATCCTTCCATGTAGAGTTTGCCAGTTTTCACAAACCTTTGAATGATACATGATGTCATTGTTAGCATGAGGAAATCATCAGCATTGCCAAAATGTCTAGAAGTTTTCTTTTATCGAAATAAATTGATTATGCTGTTGATGGAATTGTGAAATGAAACATACAGTTACAGCTACTGAAACTATTATCAGGATTTTTAAAACAAGAGAGTTTTCTGATTAATTTACAATCGCGTGGGAGAAAATAAATAGATAAGAGCTGTATTGATTTATGATTTTTGTTTTAATCGAATATAGAGAAATAAATTGTAAATTATCGGATAAACTCTCATTTACTTAATATCCCATAAGCTGGTCAAAATGAATTTTAATTTTCATTTGCACGATCTGAGAACGGCTTATCAAACGACATATGAATCCGTAGGTGCAGACTTCTTACAATTTTTATGCACTTATCTATATTGAAAATCTAGGATTTGCATATTGACTTCTTGGGGTAGATTTACTACAAACAGTGACTGAATAAAGAGATATTATACAATTGTGTGATTTCACTTTTGTACGTATTAAATGCGCTTTAGTCCTCAAAATTATAACTATTGATTGCCGGCTTGTTCTTAGACTATGTTACCATTAAATTCTATATATATATTTATTTTATAAGGGAGACTCTGTATACAGGATTGTCCATTTAAGATTTAAGGGGTAGTGCAAAATATAACACTAACAGATTAATACAATTAACTCTCTTTAAAAACCTTCACAAAATAACTTCCTACAGTATTTTCAATATTTTAAAACTCTTCCATTGCAAGTTATGCAAGGTAGGAGAAAGCATTCGAGACTTTGAATCGAACATTAAAGACCTAATTAGATTTTGTATCATTAAGAACAATTAATCAGTAAATTTGCATATAAATTATCCCAATATATGTGAGGTTATTTTCGCTTCGTGACATGAAACAGAAAAAACAATCTTCTGAAGTTCTAATTAACTTAAAGGTTATTCGGTATTCATGGTAATTGCATTTAATAATCAAGAATACCATCTGGTTAATTAAACGTTTTCATTTCGTGTTGTTCACAAAATGTAATTAATGTTTCCCTGTGAAGTTTTCAACTGCAGTCATTACTATCTCTACCTTCCTTCATAGTATTTTATTTTCTCTATTTTCTCACGCAGTGTGAATGCAAGCCGATTTCATTTCTTTCTTTATCATTATTTCGTTTAAAAAACTCCGCCCTTTCTTTTCCTATTAAAGCCAATCATATAAAGGTTATTCAAATATATATATATATGAAATGATATATATTTTAACTTTCCCCGTTATCTGTTATAAATAATTTTTATAGGTTCATGTAATAGCTTGTGCATGTTCTTTTGGACAGCAGCATATATATCATACGCTTTCTTTTGGCTTTATAACTATTCCAACTATCTTTAACCGTTCTGGCATCTTTCAATTGCGTGTCATTGTGCTAATCTGCACGCAACAGTATCAAGAAAAACGTAAAGAATCCAGACATTACTTATTTATGAAATGTGCCGCTTCTTGAGAAAAACCAACATAGTTACGGTTTCTCTCATTGCATTAGGCTTGGAAGCGAACAGCATGGAATCCTGACCCAGACTGCGCGGTTGCGCAGGCTGGTGTGGATCCATGCTGGCCGCAAACGCACTATGTTGGTTTTCTCATGGCGCAGCTCAAATGAAATGAAAAATTATCAGAAACGGACAGGGTTTGCGTTCTTTGTAATTACTACTTTCTTTCCTGCTCCTTCACAATCACATCTGTGTATTGTTGCAGTTACATTTAGATTCTTAGGTTTTTCAAATTAGAAGTTAACTGTTTTTATTTTGTCAATGTTTACAATTATACCAAGACGAATTCACTATGGAATATAATGGCAAATGAGGTTCGGTAAAAAACTCCATATGTGTAGATTAACACAAAAGAAAAAAATAAAAAAACTTTATTTAATATGTTTTGTAACTTGAGACCAATGTCTTGTTACGAGACTTATTACTAATTTAGACCAAATTTTTAGCACAGTAGACGCTTATATTTATTCTAAATTCTCTGGCTGAGAAACAGCTGAAGGATTAGTCATCTTTATGTGTTGTTTTGTAGACTACCAAAAAAGGCATATGATCTAACTGGTTACAGAAGTTGTTTATAGTATAAAAGTAATAAAATCAGGGAATCGATGTACGTAAAATGTTAATTATAATTATGTGTGAGACTTATGAATACTTTATCAGATTTTTTGACTGCATTTAGGGTAATTGCAAGGGGAGATAACTCCCCGATTCTGTTTTCGTTGTTTTTGAATACATTGAGATGCATTTGCAAACAGAGATATATAAACATAAATGCTGTTATTACACTTGATCAATTTCAATATATCTGTTATTGGTTTTGCAGATGATGTATGTATTGTTTTGGGCTCAATTAAAAGAAGGTTTACAAGAATCATTGCATAATTTAGAGTTCTTATTGTAAAAAGATGGAATCTTAAGGTTAATGTTGAGGAAAACAAAGATTGTTGTTTTTAGAAGGGGGGAAGATTTAGACAGTACATATAAGTGGACATTCGGAAAGGAAAAGAAATAGAAATTTAATACATTTAATTATTTAGGTGTTTATTTTCGAGCGTAGGTTCCTAAATCCATCATAACTATACATTAGCATTTAAATTTAAATAAATCAAATAATTCATTATCAATTAAACAATTTTAATCCCCCCACGCCACCCCCCCCCCCCCCCCCCCCCCCATTACCCCCCCCCATACCCCCCCCCCCCCCACAATCTAATACACAATTCTACCCCTCTCCTAGCATATATTTTGTCAGTATTAAACTATATTCTGTTTGAAGTTTGGGGATTCGTAAAGCAGATAATGTAGTATCGTATACATTGAAAGTTTTGTAAATGGCTGTTAAATGTTATAAGATCACTTAAATAGTCTATCTCTATATTCAGAGATTGGCAGATTTCCTTTGAACAAAAACAGATATGCACTGTAGTGTATAATCCTGGTTGGTAAATTGATCTTGTCTTATCCTATATGGTTGTACATTCGGTTTGTTAATTTATTTTTGTGATATTTGTGTATATAGTACTATTGTAAATGGTAAAGGCTCATTAGATTTGCTGGATAGATTTTAATATTTATTTAGACTAGTTTATTTGGTCGTTCAAAATAATAAAGTACGTGGTACGGGTATATTTTGCAGTATGCAGAGGGTTTTTTGCTGATTGTGTAGGGAATTTCCCCATTATTGTGTGATTTTTGTATTGTTCATACCATTGTTTATATACTCGTTTTAAGGGTTTTATTTTATGGCAGATCCAAGAAGGGAGTATGGCGCTCTTGCAACTCGCTCGCACTACCGCACGCTCTTTGTTTGGTTCGCGTCTACAGAGTTATTAGTAGTTTTTGATGCAGATAGCCAGTATTGTTGGCGCTCTTTACGAATTTAGAGGTTATCCGCAAGTGGGTAGACTAGTCTTTATATCGACACACGTTCGCTCTAGTCGCATCGTGGCTCCTTGGAGCTACGTGGCGATCGTGGCGCTTTACGTCACTTCTCCTTATTGACGACACTGGTCTATCCGAACTACACTCTGTATGTGTTCTGGTTTATACTTACATGGGTTAACTTTTACTGTAATTTTTTTGTTTTCAATAATCTTGCTTTTATAGTGCTGTCCAGGCTGGTTGACCAGTCTGGGGGGTAACTGGGGGGAGTTGGGATTTGCCGTTTTTTGTGTGAGGGTGTTTTTTTGTTTTGTTGTGCCGTTTGGTTGGTTGTGTTTTTAGAGCATCTTAGGTTTTATGGGATTTCGGGGTGGTGTATTGGGGGTGGGGCCGGTTGTACTGTTGTTGGTGTTGGTGTGGAGTGGGGTTGGTGGGTTGCGTCGGTTGTCGTGTGTAGTGTGTGTGTCTGGGTGTCTTTATGGGTTTGGTTTAGGCACTGTTACGAGTTAGTACGCACACGTGTTGGGGATCCTTAAGTTTGCGCAGTGGTCGTGTGCGTAGGTGTGGGATGGTGGTGGGGCGTGAGAGGTCGTTTGTGGGATCACAGGTGACGTCCCGTAGTGTTTTCCCAACTCTATTTTTTATGATAGGTGTTGTCGATTTTGACATTTTGTTGTTGTGGAGGTGGCCATGTTTTTATCCCCCTGCATGAGTTGTTTGTGGTTGTTGTGGACTTGTGTTGGTTGTGGGTGAGGAATTGGAGAAAGGGGTGTTGGGGGTGTTTGGGAGTTGGGTGTGGGGGGCATGATGGGAGTTTAGGAAAAGTTTGGATGTGGTTATTTTGTGTTGTTTTTGGAGGGGCATGCGTGGGTCAAAGGAGCAAGGAGGGAACAGATTTTGTGTTTGGTGAGACAGGATCAGTGGGGGGGGGGGGCAGGTCACGTTTAGGGGGGGCTGTTGTTGTTTGGTGAGGGTTGGTTGGTATTTATTAGTTTTTAGGTGTTGGTTCATGTTTATTTTTTAATTTTATTTTGTTTTTTGTTTTTTTTTCTAGAGTTTTTGTAACGACAGTAAAAGGTTGATCACTCTCAAATCTTTTTAAATTACCAAATGTGTATGTGATTGGCTATATGTATATATTGATGTGGCACCGAGTCGTTATATTGCATTTTGTGTGACTCAAAATTGTGACCTGTCATTGTTTTTTTATGTGATGTTATATATGTCGTGAGTTTGCTGCATGTGCTCGATGGAGCTGATGCTTTGTATATCTGGTTCAGGCGTTTAGGCTATTGGTGATTTAGTGTGGGTCTTGGTTGTGTCGGGTCGAATCTTTACTTGTGTTTTGTGTATTTTTTGTTCCGTTTGCGTTGTGGTATTCATATCTAAAATAAGTCTATGGGTAGGTTCCTCTTTTAATTGGTTGGTTTGGGGATTTGTTTTTGCTGGTAGGCAGTTAAGTTCTTTCGAGTAAGGCATGGCTGGTGGTAGTAGTGGGTTTTTTGGAAATGGCCGGAGCGGGGGGATCCGTTGTAGCTCTGGGCTTGGAGTTCTATTAAAAAAAAAAAAATCACTTTTTTTTCAATACGGAAACTGATCAAGGTTAAATATGATATCATTGGACTTTGGTTACACATTTTTTTTTTCCTTTGCTAATAGAATCTGGCAGCATTATTGCATTTAGATGGCACAGCAGAACATTCTGAGACAGATTACAAAATGGCATATATGTATGAAAGTTCGTTGCCAACATTTGTTTCTCAGTTTTCTTACAATATTAGGTATGTTCCTGCCCTTCGTTAACAAGTCGCTGTTGCAACTTTGCAGGAGGATCTTACGAAACAAGAACCTAAATTTTACACACATATAAGAATAAGATTTTTGACTCATTCACAATTGTTTATCTGACCTGAACCATAAACAGGATAAGAATTTCAAAACATGTATGCATTCAACATGGAGAGTTAGTGTTATGCGGAGAGGAGTTAATCTAACGTATTGCACAGACGGCGACGCGTTTCGTTGCTCGACGAGTTCCGCGAGGTCGTTTCTCCCTCGAGCCCACCACGTTCGTTTATTTTATAGGTCTTGGGTACTAGGAGTATTTTGCACTTAAGGTTTGTTTTTAATTAATCGTTTATGGCATTTTTTAATTTGCATGGTACATTTTTCTGTTTAGTTTCTGTCATTTTTACTGTGTGAGTTATCGGTTTTTGGGTTTATATTCTGAGTTTGGTACGCATTGTGTTTTCGTTGACTTCAGCTTCGGTTTTATTTTTAAAGTTCATGCGGGGTGTTGCAGGGGGGGTTTGTTTTCTTTGTTGTTCTGGTATGGCGGGATTTCCGCTCGAGATGGTGTTTCTTATCCTGTACATCTACGCCCCGCCACTGGGGGGTTAGGTTGTATTTGTTGTGTTTGGGTTCTGTGTCTCGGGGGTTCTGTCGGGTCGCTTGCCAGGGTGCACCTTTCGATGTGTTTTGGTCAGCTTGGGGGTTGGTGGTTTGGGGTGGTTGGGTTGGTAATTTTGAATTTTGGGTACTGGATATCGCGTATTTTTATGTCTTTTATTTGTTTTTTTTCTCGGATTTTGTCTGGTATTTTGTGGTCTGCATATACTAGCTATGGAGGTCGTTTGTTTGGGTTAACTTTGCGTACTTCCTCCTCTTCTCTCATTAACCCACTATAGTGGGATTTTGGTGCTCCCTGGAGGTGGCGGTGTGGTGGCGTTGGGTCGCATGTGGAGGTTCCCCGCAGTGGGGGGTTGTGGGTACTTGTGGCACTTTGATTGATCTTTGTATGTCCATATCTTTCTAATGGTCATGTGTTTTTTAGGGTTTTTTTATGTTTTTGTTTTAGAGTTGATTTGCTGGGTGGTGTGTCGAGTTCTTTGTTCGCACCGTAATGCCGGGAATATGCAATAAAGCATGGAGGTGTTTAAGGTAGTTTCTTGAACATAGTGTTTGATTGCCTTTGCACAAAGTTGCACATTTCATTACCTTTCTCCGTGAAAACAAGACCATTGAATCAATCCGAAGATTCTGTTATGTTTTATAATATTGTGTTTTTTTTTATTATTTTATTTTGCTTTTGTGTCTGCTTCCACTGTGCTGCCATTAGATTGTCGTGTGTGTTTTTTGACGTTTTCTTTGCTTGGTAGTCGGTTAGTGTGATTAACTTGGAGTTGAGTTGAGTTGTAGTGTTTAAGAGGGACCTTTTTTTTGTTTAAATATTTAGGTAAGTTTGGCGTTGGTATATTTATGTGTGTTTTGTGATGGCACTATACATTCATGGCTGTCAGTGGGTTCTGTTGGTATCTTATTGGGTTGTGCTTTATGCACTTATGCTGGATTCGCTCCTTAATGTATTTACAAGTACGTTTGGTTGTCTGTTTCTATGCCCCTGGACTTCGTTAAATAATTTTCATGACATGGCTATCAATAATAAATATGGTCGTCTTTTGCTTCTAGAAGGAATTTACAGTGTGATTTATGGCTTTCTAAAATTGACAAAAATTAAAATTAGTAGACGGTATTAAATAACTAATTTAAAATTATTTACACAGAGTTGCTTGATTTGTTGTTTGTTGTATTGGGCAGGGCAAAGACCAGATATAAAGTTTTTTTAAGTTTTCGTTGTAATGATGTGACTGAATACGTAATTAAAAAAAATGAATCAGTTCCTCCACTATATTGTATAACCTTGCAATTTCTTTGCGTTCACACACCCACAGGTGTTCATAAATAAAATTTTTAGACGATTATGGATTGACATGAGTGCATTTCTTTCATCCTAATCATCTATTATTCAAGTGCGGTTTATTAATTTCAAATGTTACTGTATTATTGGCTTTTTGTACATCTGTTCAAATTACAGTTACCATGCGACAGAAACGGAAAGTTCATAAAATACCATTATGTTACGTTGGGGGTTAAACTAATGTGTATCTTTTATTTAATGGGAGGATATGCTATTGTGGATATGCTATTGTTTCTGTCTGGTATGGTTTCTATGTCCCCCCCAGGTCTTTATTTGTTGTTAATCTACTCAGATTGTTCGTATATTCTAAAGTTATAAATGCTTCTTTTTCCACTCATTTACAACTTCCCCTTAAACTCTCCTGTATCAACTTGTATTGTTTTTTTATTAAATACACTACTAAATGTGACCTTGGGGGAAAATGCTGTTTATTTTGTTTTCTATAATTTTCACACAGTAGTTTGTTTTATGGTAAGGACAGGTGTTTCTCTTAGTTTTTCGTTGTTTGCCCGACGTTTTTTTTTTTTTTGTGTGTACAGCAACAAATAAGTTGTGTAGTTTGCATAGCGTTACTTTGAATTTGACAAGGGAATTGGTGGGTGTGGTTTGCAGATTTAATATATAAATAATGGTGGGGTTTTGTGGTTAAATTGGTGGGGTGCTTATTTGTTTTCTTGGTATTTTTTATGCATTTGTATGCTAGCCTATCGTTTTCTTAATAATATGTTAGGTTTTCTTTATTTTTGTGGGTCGGCGTTTTTTTGGTTAATTGAAGTTAAAGTTTGTGGTTGAATTGGGCTTTCTTATACAGGCTGCGGGGCTGCACGTTCTTTTTTCAAATGCACAAATACTAAAACACGCAACTTTCCGCCACATTAATACAATTTTAATTCGCGTTTTCTCTTTTATTTTTGCTTAGGTTTCGTTTTGTTCTTGTCTAGGTAGGGTTTTTGCCTATTTTTTAGGGTGGTTTGCAATTTTGTTTCGTTTATCCTTAGGACGAATATTTACAGCAGTAGTATAGTTTGATGATTTTGAAGTATTTCCACGTTCACGCGAGTCGGTTCTTGTGGAATGAGATGAGGGCTTTAAATCGTGTTTTTTTGTTTTTTTTTGTGTTGCTTAATTTTGGGTTCGGGCCCTTTTCCCCCAGGTGTGCTCCATAATTAGGAAGGGGAGTTGTCTTACGTTATGGTTTCATGTCCGTGTTTGATTTGGGTTATTTGAATTTCTTGGTGGGGTTTAATGCGTGATAAGTAGTTTGTAAAAAAATGGAATCTTCATTCTTTATTGCATCTTCTTCCATCTTAACGCCCTCCCATTCTCTTGAATCTTCCATAATATCTTCATTATCCTATCTAACTTTTAGCATTATAGTGGGGTCCCTATATATAGGGGGCCCACCATGTTCCTATTTAAATAAATTTGGAAGAGGAGAGGTCCCTTATAATGATGCTTCAGACCCAAGTTTGACATAGATTCTCCTCCAAGCATGTTCATGAGAGCTTTGTGTGTGTATTGTTATATATATGGCATTTCTAGTTGTTTTGTTAGGCTTTAGCTGCCCTTTAATTTGGGGTTTTTTTGGGTTGGTTATAATCTGTTTTGTAGTTTTATTTTATAGTTTGTTTTTTTTATTTTTGTTTTGTTTATTTGTTTGTGTTTTGTTTTTGTTTTTTTTGTTTTTTTTAAATGTTCCAGCTCTCTGAAAACTAAAAGTTTGCTGCGGGCAGGCTGCTTGTAATATTGATTAGTTGCTTGTGGATTTTGGCAACTAATAGCATCAAATCAAGTTTGATTAGTAAATCAGATTGATTAAATGCTATGGTTCGGTTTGGTGTGGGGGGGTGGTGTTTGGGGTGGGGGTTGGGTTTGGGGGGGGGGTTGGGGGGGTGGTGAGTGTTGGGGGTGGTGGGGGGGTGGTGTGTTCTCTGGGTGTGTGAGGGGCGTATATTTTGGCAACACATACATAATATCCTTACGGAGCCATGGCACCATTCTGTTCACCGCTCTTGATTCTTTTTGCTGGTTGCCGTCTTATTCATGAATATTTGGTACACATTGTCGTCTACTACTCATCCGGGGTTATAATGGTGATTGGGTTTGATTTTACTGGCAATGGGTATGTTTTTCTATATTTGCTGTGCGATAAGCAAAATTGTGGGTACCCGGATTGGCTAGGTATTTTTTTCCGTATCGCCACGTATCTAGTAACTTTTATCAGGTTTGTTTAATTCTTGGGTGCTGAGGCCGGCGCCGTGCGGCGGCGTCCGTCATTCCGTGTGTAGGTTGTCAATGAGAATTTCAGATGTCTGTCTTGTATATAGCATTTATTATAATAATACAGATTTTCAATCTGTGTTCTATTATTTGCATTGCTTGTCCATACTAATGATTATTATTATGATTTATTATAATCAGTTTTTGTTATTAGTTTAAATATTTTATAACATTATTTTTCTAAGCAAACATGTACTCATTTTATTATGCTTTCTGAAGAATAAAGTCACAAAAAAAGCAAGAGATACCTTTGAAGAATAAATTTATTAGTCTCCAAACGCCTACTACCTCTTTTCGTTGTGGGTTGGTCTCCTTTTATTCGTTTGGGGTGGGTACTCAAATTTGATCAAATAGATATTGAACTCCTATTTTAGCTCTGTTGGTTTTGTTGAACCTGGTTTACAACAAGTTTTATACTACAGTTTAGCATTTGATGGTCAATACAAAATAAATGAAATCGATCATTACGATGATCATTGATTTTTACCTGGTATGACAATGTTGTTAGATGTTATATATGCACACATGCCAGACTCAGGTGCGTATGTGTGTGCACTTACTTGATGTGCTCTTAGGTTTTATTTTCTTTCACATATCCTTGAGCGAAAGTTATTTTTGATGTTGTCATTATTTTTACATTTTTTGTTGTTTTCTGTGTTGTACTTGGCCCAAGCACCAGCCAGGCTTGAGCTGATGCTGAGGCTGTTTTTGGTCTGCTTGTTGTTGGTTCTAAAGTTTTGTTTGTTTGTTTTCTATGTTCTGGTGTGGTTTCGGTGTGGATTTTCTTGATTTGCGTTGATATTATTTTCATGCTTTTACCTTAACCACACACGTTCTGTTCTTTTGTTCGGTTACTATAATGACCGTGTTTTCGGGTGGTTCTTTAGAATGGCACGCATTTTGTAAGTTTGTGTGGTGAAAATAGAAAAGGGCCGATAAATTGGGGGGGGGAAGATTTACTTCCACGTTTCGCGCCATTTTTGGGGGCTGGGCGTGAAGTCACACTGTGTCGTGCCGCTAAGAGTAGTGCCATTGGATTATCATGGTTACGTTCCGCCAACCACTGGGGGGTGTGAGTTTTGTACTCTCAGTAGTTTTCTAAACTAGTTTCTTGTTTTGCTTGTCTCTTTAGTTTTGTTAGCTTTAAGACGCAACATGTATATGTATGTTAAGACCTGTGTAAAATATGAGTCCTTGTTTTATCTTTGACAATTTGGTACTTATTAAATTTATTGTCGCCTTCATAATCATGCAATACAGTTTAAATTTGTTAAATTTTGAAACTCGTGACTTTGGACTTTTGGATTTGATTTAAGGTTATCATGTTCTTTCAAACCTACTAGTTTGTAAGTTTTACATTAAGTTTAGTTCGTACGTATTTATAATATGTGTGTTGCTCAGTATGTATATATTTATGATGTGTTATTATGTTTGGTGAGTGTTGTATGTACGATATGCGTAATGTGGCCGTGCAGTTTTGCGGTCGCGTGCGTGCTGTGGGACGTACACCGTAAGTAGGTGTGTTTCTGTGAAAACGTGCGTGTTGTGTGTTTGTGTCTTGTTAGGTTCTTATGTGCGTTTTGTGTTTTGCATTGCATGTGTGTGCGTGATTGCGTTGAAATCCGTAACCATACTATCGTGTGACTGTGACCTCTGTGCTTGCGTTGCTTTTGTTTGTTTGTGGTGGGATTGTATGTCAGTGTTTTGTGTATGAGTGAGGTTCGGATATCTTATGGGTCAAGGGGTTTTGTTGTAGTGAGTTGTTGGTAGTGAAATGAATAGAAATAAAGTTGTTGTGAACTTTGTGTTCTAGTTTACTTTTTTTGGACTGTATCTCTATTTTCTTGTCTACAATTTTCGTTTGTGTTTTATCTGGACTACACTTGGATATGCTTGTTCATTACTTGTTGTTTTCGTGGGGTTTAGATCGTTGGGGTGTTTCAAACGTTGGGGTGTCTTGGCACTTGATATAACTATTTGTATTTCCATTGATTATGTGGTTGATGTGTGTGGTTTGTTTTTTTTAAACAGACCGTTTAACTAATCTGGGTGCCATCTATTATTTCTATATCTTGTTTCAGGGTTTTTTTTTAGCAACATACAAACAGGACTTTACACGAAAATTAATATTTTGTACATCTTTATTGGAAAATATTCTCAAATACAATATGGATTCATATACTTTGTTTATCGAATAAGAGGGGTACTTTCATCACGCGAATTCAGGATTCAGGTATTTCTTTTCCACAAACGCTTTTCGATGTTTTTTCTGTGCAAAAACCTTTACGAAATTATAATTTGTATATATTCTTGGATAAAGGAAATATTCTTCTTCAAAACAATACGGGAATCAATCATATACATTATACTTGGTTTGATTGCTCTTTATAGTTTTTAGCTAAATTATGCTTTCACACGTTAGTTAACTTCATTTTTAGCTTTTCATTTTCCTATTATTGCACTCATCTTGCTCACTCTGCATTTCCAGATTCTTTTTGTTTTGTACTTCATGGTATCTCATTAGTTTCTCGATTTCCCTCTACCTTTTGTTTCGATTTTGTGTTTGGATTTGTTCTACCATTTATTTTATGCATATTTTGAAACGGTAGAGTTTGGAACTCGGGTCAATGTGACAATGTGTGCGTGTGATTGCATGTTCTATGGTTACACATGGATTCTTGATGTCTATCATCAGGGAAAAATTAAGAATTAATAATCTTCTTCCACATCGTTCTTGCCCTCTGTATTCTGATGTTGACCGTGCCGGCGCGTGTATGTTTGTGGATGGATTTGGAAATTCACTTGACTCTTAAATGTCCCCACACTTAATCAATAGATTCGTGTTTACGGTTGTTTCAAACAGGTTTCGTTTGTACTCCTTTTACACTCTGAAAAGTACGATTTCATGTGCGTAATAGAATAGCTACCCACACAAACGTTTTTGCCCAATCTTTCCAGG
>NW_026460379.1:0-6736 GCF_021730395.1 Mercenaria mercenaria | reverse complement strand
GATCAAATGCTACACAAAATCATTTTCTTCTAACCAAATCGATTCTTATATGTTTGGCAGTATTAGTTAAAGTGTTGCGAGTACATGGCTATTTATTTTTTCCTACGCTACTTGCTACGGCTGGCTGGTGGACGATTGAGATATCCATCAAAGCCGGGGTCCCGTCTGTCATCACATTCACAAGCTCTTATCTAATTGCTACTTTTCTATCGTCCATGTCTCATACATTATCCGAGCTCAGAGCGCAATGACCAAGAGAAGAGGTAAACAGTCTGTCTTTTGTCTGTTGTTTACATTACAAATGTACAAATAGTTTAGTAATCAAAAATCGATATCTTGGGGGGGGGGGGGGGACTGTTTTAACCTATATTTGACACTTCAGCCTTTGCATCTCTGTAACATGGCCCTAATACTCTTTACACTCTATGGACGTCATTAAAGGATTCCAAACTTCACCTTTCAGAAAGAAAGATTTCGACAGCAGATCCGGAGAATGTGTCAGGTTTCACGGGGGTAATGATTGGTTGTTCTGGTGTGTGGTAATATCATGGGCGTGGTTTGAGTGGTTGTGAGTGGTTGAGGGGGGTGGTTTGAGTTTGGGGTGGGCAGTGGTTGTAGTGGTTGGTTGGCGTTGGTTATGGTTGTGGGTTGTTGGTTTTGTGTGGTTGGTTTGAGGTGGTTGGGTGGTTGGTGGGATTGGGGTTGGTTAATTGGTGGGTATGTTTGTGGTAGTGGTGGTTGGTTGGTGTGGTCGGGTTGGTTGGTGGGTGGTTGAGGGGTGTTGGTTTGGTGGGTTGGTGGTTGGGTTGTGAGGGTGGGTTGGTGTGGGTGGGGTAAGGGGGTGGTTTTTGTTTGAGGTGGTTGGTTTGGTGGGGTTGATTTAATTGGGTTTGGTGGGGGTGTGGGTGCGGTTTCGGTTGTATGGTGTGGGTTGGTTTGGTATTTGGGTTTTTTTTTGATGTTGTGGTTGGTTTTCAGTTTTGGAAGTGATGGTGGTGTTGTGTATGTGGTGGTTTGGTTGGTGGGTTTTGGTGTAGGGTTTGTAGTGTGTTGGGTGGGTTGTTGGTTTTGGTTTGGTGGTGGGGTTGGTTGGTGGTGTTTGTGTGCTGGATTTGGTCTGTTGGTGTTTGTTGACTTGGTGTGGTGTGTGTGTGGTGTGGGTGAGTGATGATCGTGTGGGTTTTTGTGTTGGTTTGTAGGTGTTGGGTTTTTTTAGGGTGGTGGTTGGGTGGTTGAGTTTGGTGGCGTGGGTGGTTTTGGTTGGTTGTGGTGATAATCCCGGTGGTTTTTCAGGTTTGGTGGAGGGTTTTGGTTTGGTTAGGTGGGTGGTTGGTTGGTGGTGTGTTTTTGGTAGAGTTGGTTGTGGTTGGTATGGTGTGGGTTTGGGTGGGGTGGGTGGTGGGTTGTGGTTTGGATGGTTGGTTTGGAGGGTTGTGGGTTAGGTTTGGGGTGGTGTGGTGGTTAGGTGTGGTGTGGGTTGGGCCGGTGAGTTTTTGGTGGTTTGGTGGTTTTGTGGTGGTTGTTGGTTGGCTTTGTTGGTGGTTGTGGTGGTTTGGTTGTTGTTTGGTGGGTGGTTGGTGGTATGGGTGGGTTGGGTAGGTGTGGTTTGGTTGAACGGGTTGGGGGGGTTGAGGTTGGTTGTGGGGAGGTTTTGGGTGGGTTGGGGTTTGGTGGTTTTGGTTTTGTGTTGGGTATTGGTTGTGGTTTTGTAGGTTATGATAGGGGGGTTTGAGTTTGCGGTGGTGATTTTGGGCTTGTTATGATTTTGGATCTTGTTTGGTTTGGGTGGTTTGTTGGTGAGTGTGTGTTTGTGGTTGGTTGGGCAATGTGTTGGTTAGCATCTAGGATTTGGGTCGGTTGCGGTGTGTGTCGTTGGTTTGGTATTAGGTTTGGTTGATTGGGGTTGTTCTGGTTCGTTTGGGATGCAAGTTGGGTTTTGTGTGGGTTGGATGGTATTTAGGTTGTTGGTTGGTAATGGGATTTGGTTGTTTGGTTGGTTCTGGTTTGGTTTTGGGGTTGTGGATGGTTAGGTTGGTTTGCTTGGTGTTTGTTGGTGGTTTGGATTAACCAGGATTATGGTGTGGTTCGCGGTGTTTGTTGTGGTGAGTTGATGTGAGGGGGTTGTATTGGTTGTGTGTGGTTTTGGGTCTAAATTGGTTGCGCGGTTTGTAGGTTTGCGTTGTGGTTTTGGTTGGTGGTTTGACTTGGTTGGGTAGTGCGGGGGGGTTGTGTGTGTGGGTGTTTTTTTTTTTGGCTGGAGGTCTTGTGGTTGGAATTGCGTTGTGTTGGTTGGTGGTGGTGGGTGTTGGGTGTGGTATTGTTTGTTGTGGGTGGGATCCGTTGGTGAGGTTTTTGTTAGAGATTGTGGTTGGTGGATGTATGGTGGTTTAGGGGTGTTTGAGTTTGCTGCGTTGTTTTTTGTCGCCTGGGTGATCATAAGCGTACTTCGGCCTATCTGCACCCCTCCGCTCTCTCTCTTCTCTATCCTACGCCCTCCTCTGCTCATCCTCTGATACTGCTGCCTCCTCCTGGCTCCTGCTCCCTGCTCTCTCTATCTGCTGCCTGGTCCATTCTCTCGCTCGTCTCTCTCTCTCTCACCCCCCTGCTCTCTCTCCTCTTTCTTCTCCTCGTCTTCCTATCTTCTCTCTCCCTCACCTTCCTCTCTCGCCTCTGCTGCCTCGATCTCTCCTGCGCCTCTTCTCTCCTCTGAATCTCTCTCTTATTCATCTTTCCTCTTCGCCTCCTCTCTCCATGCTGCCTTCCCTCTCTCTCCTGTCTCTATGGTCTTGCCTCCCTCTCCTCTATGCTTGACCTCCGACTCCTCCCTTCTCCTTCGCTTATCTCTCTCTCTTCTCTCTCTCTGCCTTCCTTCTCCTCTCCTGCCTTCTCTTGCCTACTCCTGCCCTGCTCTCTCTCCTGACCTCGAGCTCCAGGAGGTCTAGAGTGCATAGGGCATTTGGGGGTTAGACGGTAGAGAGAAGAAATGGCCTTCCCACTCCAATCGGAATTTCTATTCGGAGAGTCTTCTATGTCCTCCAAAATGCAGTATACATTACAATACATGATTGAAGAATCTCTTAGATTGGACTCGACACATCATTATACCAGAATCAATGTAATGGCGATTTTTAATTTCAATCCCTCCAAATCCCCGAACTTGATATCGCAAATCTCTTCTTTCTGCCATCTGTTTCATCATGATCAACTCATACTGAAGCCAACCCCACTTCACAGAGTTCTCTTACTCTCTACTTTGATCCTTTTTCTCAATACGTTTGTTAGTCACCGTGTTGTATTACTTCTGGGGTCGGAGTGAGCATACTTGACCAAATTCAACGAGTTAATTGCCCTATCTATGCCTTTTTGCTTTTCTCCAAACCTCTGCCAATACCTTCCGACGGGCATGTAATGGTTATAACGATCGAGGTGATTACAATCTTTAGACGTTGAATCAGGAAACACCTAATTGGGATCCTATCGAAAGGATGATTACATTAAGATCCACACAATGTCATTCACTAACTAACTTCTTCAACTCTCAAAAGAATGTATTCCCACAAGAACCATCACTGTGAACCAAAATGACAAATCATGGATAACAAAACATATAAAGAAACCTAATTCGTAACGTAAGATTGATTATATCACAGAGCAAGCGAACACTAAAATCCATTCACTGGCAAAAAATTCGACAAATCGAATGAAGTTATAAAATTATTCGCACTGCAAAACATGAGTCACTTCTATCACACAAATTGGCAGAGAAAGCCACCCAGAGTAGCAGAGTCGCTCTCCTCAAATCAGTGTCTACTTCACAAAAGGATGGTGGACTGGAAACTTAATTAAACAGTTTTTATCCTCTTATGAATAAACAAAACAATACCTGCTCTTAAAACAAATCCCTAACACCCAAGAACTCGTTTTTGATAGAAAATAAAATCTGGAACTCTTAAATGATTGTTTTAGTTTGTCAGTCTCGTTCACTTAAACAACTCAGATAAAGACCTCTTGCCACAATAACTACTACCAGGAACCCTTACATAAGTCTTCTTTTCGATTTCCATTTACACCCCAAAGAGTTGCGGGTCGCTCTCAATCATTGAAAAATTAACAATATGCCTCAGGGCCTGATTGAAATATGCAACCGTGGTTTATCCTGCGAAGAAACAAGCTTCAGAAATAAATTTATCCACTTCTTCGGAGTTCCTTGTTCAACTATTCCTTACAATATGCTAAGGTGCCTCAAAATCTGGAAAGATGCTCATGTCTGTGCCTCTTCAAAAAAGGGACCCTCTATGCCTAATAACTACAGAACGATTTCTCTTTCTTGGCTGTATTGAAAAGGTTTTTTTGAGCGTATTCATATTCAAATATCTTTTTAACTTTCTCCATGAATACAATTTAATCTCTTCTGTTCAGTCTGGATTCAAACCTGGCGACTATCATTTAAACCAACTACATATTCTATATATAGCTTTTTTGTAAGGATTAGATGATGGCCTTGAAGTTTCGCACAGTCTTTTTTGATATATGCAAAGCTGTCGATAAAGTTTGGCACCAAGGCTTAATTCTCAAGCTCCAAAAAGCTGGTGTGCAGGGACCGCTTCTTAATTGGTTTTCATGATTACCTTTCTGATGCGTCAGGCTGTTGTTCTACCTGGTTCCATGTCGGTTGGTCTTCAACATAAAGGCAGGGAGTTCCCCAGGCTCTATCTTGGTCCTCTCTGTTTTTAGTGTATATCAACGACATGTGGAAAGTGAGAAGACATGGGTTCTCATTATTCACTCTTTGCCGATGATACTAGTCTTCACATAATTGTTGAATCAGCCCGGTATCTGCTGCAGGTATTCTTCAGTCCGATATCAACAAAAATCTCAGATTGGGCTGACAAATGGCTAGTCACATTTAACCCATCTAACTCAGGTAACAATGATAATTTCACGAAAACATCAAAACCTTTAATCTCCCCTTCTTATGCACAATCAACAATAGCCTCTGTTACTTCCCATAAACACCTTGGTTCACTTGTTGAGATGGTTCTTGGCACACGCATATCACCTATATTACAGAAAAAGGCATCATGGTAAAGCGCATCCATATTAGCGCAAATTAAAATTTCAATTGTTAGGAAATCTCTGGAAATAATATACCTTTCTTTTATCAGACCACTTCTTGAATACGCAGATGTAGTCTTTTCAAACTGCACTCAGTATGAGAAACAAGAACTCGATAAAATCCAGAATGAAGCATCCCGTATTGTATCATCTAGAACAACACAGCTTGTATCTTTAAATACGTGAACTTCATAAAGAAGTTCCTTGGGAATCTCTTGAAACCGGAGACGAAACCATAAACTCATACTTCTGTACAAAATGAAAAATGGCCTTTCTCCTGGCTACCTTTCAGTTCTAGCCCTTCGTCTGTTGGCGCAGCCACCCGATACAACCTATGCAATGTTGATGATATACAAGGTATACGCACTCGAACTTTTCTTTATTACAACTCCTTTCTACCATCAGCTCTGACAGAATGGAATAGTTTGCCGTCAGAAATACAAAATTCACCAACTCTGACTTCCTTTAAAACACAGCTAAAACAAGACACCTTTACATGTCCAAAATACTTCTACACTGGTGCACGGAAGGGGCAAATTTAGCGTGCCCGACTGCATACTGAGTGTAGCTCTCTGAACCAACATCTTTACAAGAAAACATTTCTCCTTCTCTCTTTGTCAATGCGGTAGCACTGAAAGCAATCATCATTTGTTTTTGAATGTCCAGATTACAATTATACCCGTAGAAGACTCCTCCAAACAACCTCCAGCCTCTGCATTGTCACTTTGCACACTCATCTATATGGGGACAAGAATCTTAGCGACGACATCAACAACAGCATATTCCTAGCAGTTCAAAACTACAACAGGGAAAGTAAACGTTTTCCATGAGCTTAAAACTATAGTAACGAAATAGTCAATTTGCTCCAAACCTCACCAATCCAAATCAAACCTTATACATTTATTTCTTTTTCTTTTCATTTTAGTTTAAGGTTGACCAATATTATCTATTACTCTATGCAGTTCGTACTACTAGACGGGTTCTTCATATACATAGAACTAACGCCAGTTTTTCAGTGTTACTATAAGTTAAACTTCGTTTTCAAATCTTGATTCTTTTTCTAAACTTTGTTAATTTCTAAACTTGATACTAACATTTGTTTCATGCATTTATTCTACTCTATGCATATTCGCTAAATATTTGTTCTATAACACATTCTAAACAAATTATACCGCCAAATTTACTGTAATTTATCTCAGACAGGAGAAGACCTTTATAATCCTAACTTTCGGATCTTATCCTTTTTCACATGTATAATATCGATATTGTAACTGTAAAATGTAATATGCACATATGTTTGAAATGAAATATATTTAAACTATCAAACGGTTTCTTTTTAGAACTATTTCTTACAGCAGCGTATTAAAACAAAGCGCGTGAAACTAACGTCTATAAACAGGAAAGATGTCATGACGTTTCAAAGACAAATAAAGTGTTTAGTTCCGGTTTTGTTTATCAGTTGCAGCGTATAATGTTATGAATTTTAGATAAAATATCGTTTTTGAATCAAGAATATACTATCAGGAAGAAAGAGGAACTGTCAAGGTATTGGATTTTTATTCGTTTTTTCAACTAAACTATAAATTACAAAATAAATCGTTACTTATTTATTTATTTTTTT
>NW_026460378.1:0-7824 GCF_021730395.1 Mercenaria mercenaria | reverse complement strand
GATCCCTTTCCCATTGAAAAAATCACTCATTTTAAAAATGGGAACTGGGATTATTTCTCCTAAAAAAACAATTTTCGTTCCCAAAACATTTCCATTGTAAAAAATTATTGATATTTTATTTCAAAGCAAGGTATAAAAACCAACTTTGGGAGAAAAAAAAAACTGTCAAAAACATTTGTCTTTTTTAAAAACCAATTTTGGTTTTTTTTTTAAAGCATCGGGGTTTTTTTTTTTACAGTTGGGGCTACTTTTTATAAGCGGTGAGCTGAATCCCTCCCCCTTTCCCCCCTCCCCCCCCCCCCCACCCCCCCCCCCCCCCCCCCCCCCCCCCCCCCAAAAAAAAAAAAGTGAGAATCGTTTGATTGCTTTTCCCAAACTTTCCCAAAAAAAAAAAAAGGAACGCAAAAACAAACAAAAAATCGAAAAAACGTAAAACCCTTTTTTTTGCTCTCTGGGAGCCTTTTTTTTCTGAAACCAGAAACATCGGGAAAACCAAATTTCTTTAGGCCCAAAAATATTTTAAATACAACAAAAAATTTTTAAAAATTACTTTTCCCAATTTTTGTGTGGAAAAGAACCAAGAATTGAGATCTTTCGAAAAATGGGTCCAAAAGGTCTAACTTTTTCTAAAATTCTAAAAAAAATTTTAAACCGTATTTTAAACTCACCTGTCTTTCAAATATGATTTAGGTCTGTGCACTGCGTACACAAAAAATTTTAAACTTTTGGGACGAAAAGGGAGTTTCTGAAGTTTTTCCCTTTTCCCTTTTTTAATATACACTAAATGAACATTCATCTAAAAATAAAAAATTTAACAAGATACTTAAAAATCTTTAAACCTTCAAAATTTTTGCTTCTTTTCCCACAAAAAATTTTCCTGAAAAAGTATCGTTGTAAGGGAATTTTCGTTTTTAAACGTTTTTTTTTTAATTTGTCTTGTTTAGTTTCCCTTTTTCCCTTCGGAAAACCAAAACTAAATTTTTTCGCCTTTTTCTTTTTTTTTTTTTTCTTTCTTTTTTTTTTTGTGGGGTTTGGGGGGGGGGAACTAAACCCATCGCTAATCAAAATACCCCAAAAAACCCTGAAAAAGAAAATAAAAAAAACCAATATTTGTTTGCTAAAACTAAACATAAAAAACTGGCTAAAAAAATGCCAAATTTTAGGCATTTTTTTGGTCTCAAATTTCGGGGTTTTTGGGCCCTTTGGGTTTTTGAAGTAAGCTAAAATGATGTTACAAATGGCAATTTTGGGGAATTTGAATATTGTTATTTTAGGAGAAAAAAAATCCCAGTTCGATATAAACTTTCCTTCCATCAGATTTTCTCAAAACCCCCCGAGACAAAAGTTCATGGGGGAAACCCAAAGGTAGACCTCGGGTTGGCAAAAATGGATAAAAAGGGACGTAAATTTTCCCAACGGGAATCGACCGGGGCCCCCATTCCCCAAAACAGCGAGAAAAAATCCTGAAACCCTTCTTAAAATAGCTATTAAATTATAAAGTCGGTTTCCCAGAAAAATTTTTTTCTTACACAATAACGGGGGAACAACATTTTTAATTGTTTTTTTTTTATTTTAAATTACTTTAGGGTGGTCGAAATTACACGTACACTGACTACAATATTTATTAAAAGATGACTGCGGCCCCCCGCGATGCCGGCGGCCCCATCGAGATCCTTCGGCACTGGACAAAAAAGTCGGCAGAACGAGGGAATATCCCTTTTTTCCCTTGAAAATTATTTTATCTAAATCGATCAGATATCATTCTTTTTTAATATACCCCAAAAAATGAAATTTTCCCTTTTTTCTGCAGGATGTAAAATACTGGGAAATATTCACTGTTTTTTGTAATTTTCACGTTATTTGAAACCCGATAAAAACACCGCAAAATAACAATTTTCCACATTTCCCCCAAAAATGGGCAAGGATTTTTTCCGGGCAAGACATAACTACACCCCGTTTGCTTCCCCGTTTTCAAAATTGTTTACTGTAAAAGACAAAAAACCCAAAAAACTTTCAATTTTTTTTTCCACCGTGCTCGTTTTTTTTGGTAAACCCTCCCAAATGCCTGCGGGGGAAAGCCGATGCCTTCATTTAAAGCGCGGCAAAATTTTGTGCCGCAGGAAACTTTTCCCAACCCTTGTTTTTTACTATCAATTTTAAAAAAAAAAAATCAAAATTTACGTTTAAAAAAAATTTTTAAAAAAATTTTCCCAATTGAAAAAACCCTACCCTTTTGCTAAAGAAGTTTACTTGTAATATAAAAAAGATTACGTTCATTGAAATGCTTAAACATATAAAACCCGCTCTGGCAAACCGAATTAATTGAAAATAAAAACCCCCCAAAGATGTACCTGAGGTACATCCCCACCCAAAAGGGGGAACAATTTAAAATTTACAAAAATTTTAAAATCATCCCTTTTTCAAAAATTTTGGTATGTATAAAAATTGCCATAAATAAGGATGTAAATCTTAAACAAACCCCCTTCAGTATCCAAATTTGGGTTTTTTTTAAATTAACTAAAGCTCCCTAGGATAAAATACCCCCCCAATTCCCAAAAAAACCGATTATCCATATTAAGATATAAATCCAATACGTAGAAATTAATAAATGCAGTTATAATATCTGCCTGCGTATCGGAGAAAGGGTCAACCCAAAATCTTTTTTCAAAAAACAAAATAAAAACAAAAACTTTCGAAAAAGGGGTGCACAAATTTTTTTCCCCTGGGGAATACCAACTTTCCCTTTCTAAAAACCCGCATTCCCAAAACCAAAATTTAAAGTTGTTTAAAAAAAAGGAAAAGGGGTTTAAACCCCAAAATTCTCACAGGGCCCCCATTTATTGTTTAAAAAATATTGCGGGAAAAAAAACTTTTATCAAAACTGCCCAAACGAGAAATGTAGCATTTTTGAATTAGGGGGTTATTTGTCATTTTTTAAATTTTTGTGGGAAAGTGGTTAAAAAAGTAAAAAAAACGTATGTACTGACTGTAGATACCTTTTAAATTTTTTAAAATTTTAAAATTATTTAGGGTTTCCCCCAGAATTTTTTAAACGACCAAAAAATTGTTTTTCCAGAGTTTTTGTTAAAACTTTTTCGCAGTTTTAAAATTTTTCCCAAATGGGCTTTCACAGCAGTTAGAAAATGATGTTAAAAAGTTTTTTAAATATTTGTAAATTGTACAAGGCTTGGAAATTAACGATGAAGCGGGCTTAAAATGGTTGTTTATGCAATTTAGGAATCCAGTACAGGTTTGGGGAAGTTTTAATTTGTTATCCTATACGAAAATTTTAAAATTTTTAAAAATTCAATGAAAGTGATCAGTGAAACCAAAATTTTTTTCAAAAAAAGGACCAAGTAAAAAGTTTAAAACTATTTGGGGGGTTTGTTTTGGGAAAAAATTAATAAATGAGGGTCAAAAGATTATAATTTTTGGCCGCCTTGTCTGCGGAACTAAGAAAATCTTAAATTAAATTCCTTTGGGTTTTTTCCCTTTTTTAAAAAAGTCTTTAAAAAAACTTGGGGTTTTTGGGGGAAGAGGGGGTTCATTTAATTTTAAAAAAATTTTTTTTCGAGAATTTAAAAATTTTTTAAAATATTCGTTTCCAAGACGTTAAAGCCCTTTGGGGGCCCGCATTCCCCAACCACACCACACCCCAAGGGCCCTTTTAATAAGTAAAAACTTTTTTTCCCCCTACGAAAAAAAACATGATAAAACCCTTTCCTTTCCCCAAACAAAAAATTACTCAAAAATGGTCTTTTTTTTTATTTTTAATTCATTATTGGGGAAAAACCATCTCTCGAAAGTATTTAAAAACCCTTTAAAAAAGGGAGATTATTTTTTTTTGAAAGGAAATATAATTCTTTCGAGCAATGAGAAAAACAATTTTGGGCTAAAAAAAGGGATTTTTTAAAAATTCCAAATCAACTTTTTAAACTTTGAAACGATTACAAGGGGAAAATTTTTTTAAATAAATATTTTTCACATTTGTTTTCCCCATTTTAAAAAAAACAACCACGTTTTGGGGTTTTTAATTTTTTGGGTTTGATTACCAAATTAAAAATTCATCATAGTTACCCTTTTTACATAAAAGCAAAATATCTAATTTTGTTTTTTGAAATTGTAAATTTTGGCCAAAATTTTTAAAAAGGAGGTATTCATTTCCCCCTAAAAAAACTGGGCAAAAATTTTTAATGAAATTTTTCCCAAAAAAAAAGGGCGAATTTCCCCCCCTTTTCCCACCCTTGCGATTATGTAAAGTTTAAAAATTTTTATTTTTGCCCAAAAAAAAACCCCAGTTTCCTGTTATAGGGATTAAAGTAAAGAAATTAGACATTACTGTAAATTTTCCCTTTCTCTAAATTTTTATTATGGGCCAAAATTTTTCAATAAATGGGAATTTGAAAGTAAATTTTAGTATTTTTTATTCATTTTGGAAAATGTAACAGTCTTAAAACGGGGAAAAAGTAAAAATTCCCGAATTGATTTATTTTATTTTTTTTAACTGTTTTTATTTAAAATTAGTTTGAAAACAAGACCTGAACTTAAAATCAACCGGTTCGAACAGTTACTGAAAAACAATTTAACAAAAATTTTCCCTAAAAAATAGAAAAACAATACCTGAGTCGGAAGATCCATTTTCCCGTTTGAAGCCAAAACCCGCAGAACAATAAAAACGCGCTGAGGGGTGATATAATTTTAAATTCTTTAGATATGGGAAAACACTATAAACCCAAGAGAACAATAATCTTTTGAAAAAAATATGGGCAAAACGAAATCAAGTTTTTTTGTTTGCCCTGGAAAAGGGTGACAGAAACCCTTACAAAAGACACATATGGTTTTTTGTCTGCATTTAATTTTTTGGGTTTTTTTCAGGGAAAAATTTGGGTTTAAAGGCTTCTTCTGGACCAATTTTAAATAAAAGTCTGAAAAAGAAAAACTTCCAAAAGAAATTTAGGAGCACCCTTTGATTTGAGCAAAAAACAACTTCCCCACAGCTTCAACCCAAAACCCGGGTTTTGGGAAAAGCCCATTTTAAAAAGGTAAAAGGGACAAGGGCAGAATTCACGTTTTTTATGAAACATTTTTATTTAGTTAGGGTTTTTCCCCCATTTAAGTTTTTCCATAGAAAAAAAGGTTTTAAAAAGAAAAGTTTCAAAAATTATATTGTTTTTTTCCCAATTTTGGGATTTGGTTTCAAGGGGCAATCTCTTGGAATTCTATGTTGAACCCATGTTTTTTGAACAGTCAAAAACCCCAAAATCCCATTTTTAAAAAAAATATTGAAACATAAACGGCACGGTATTGTTTTTGTACCCCCTTTTAATCAAAAAAACATTAACCCTTGAATGCCCTTTCATTCCCAAATTTGCGAAAAAAGTGAAAATTTATTACAACCTTGAAAAACCAAGTGCCAAAAAAACCTTATAAAAATCATGAATCGAGCAAGCTAGAAATGTTCCGACGCTTCTGAATCATGGAAAGCTCGAACACTCTTAATAAAAAAACTCAAACGTTGACGTTTTTTAGGGTCCCTGAAAAGGAAACAAATACATTGGGAAACGCTTTAAAGGGTTTCCGAAAAGGGTTAAAAAAATTAAAAATCGGACGCTTTTGGTTTTCCCCAAAAAGCCCCAAACAAATTTTCCAAATTTTTTAAACCCCGAAAACTAAAAAACACCCCCTATTAATCGGAAAAAGCTTTTGGGTCGCGAAAAGCTTTAAACATATTTTGGGCCCATTTTGGATCGCGAAAAGCAAAAAAAACATTACTAATCGGACGCTTTTTTAATCAAAAAACATTAATTTGTATAAGTACGTCTCCGGGTCAGTTTTTAAAATTTATGACACACGCCCTTTTGAAATTTCGTTATTTTAAAAAAAAAACTTTTTTTGGGAAAAAAATACATTAGAAATATAAGTGAACTAATTTGCGGGGTGTTTCTGAAATATTGTTGCAATATCAGCATAAAAAATGTATGCCACCCTTTAGTATAAAGATTATTTGCATAAATTAACATATTATGTTGCTTATATTTCGTTTTTTATTGTTGTTTTCTTTTTCAAATAAAAATCTTGCGTAAAGAATGATGCCTTGAAAAAAAAAAATAAAAAAAAAACGAGAATGTTAAACCATGACAACTGTCTGGCTTGAGCCGAACACCATATTATCTTATACTGACCATTGAAGTTGTATTAGGTTTGTTTAGATAAAAACAGTGGGTTGTTAATATGTCTTAGTTCTGAACAGGCAGTGCGGCATTAGGTTGGTTTTGAGATAATAATGGTGGTGCAACTTTTGGGATATTTAGAGTGAAATGAGATAATTTTGCCCCAATTTAGGTGGTTGAGACATTTAACGTCAATTGTTACGGTAGATGCGACATTCAGCGGTGGTGCACATTAAACAGCTTGATAAATGCCATCCCTTTCTTGAAACCTAAGGATTAGTCTAGAATTTTATTTTTTGAAACGCAAGCAATTATACCACACAATAACAAAGCACATGGTTACATTATTTATCAAAGTTGTGTGTATTGTTTATTGCCCAATAAATTCAAATGTTTTGTGTGCATGGACTGGTGGTATTAACAAATTTTCATTAGTAGAATCATATAGCCAATTTTATGAACGCCGCACGACACTGCTGAGATTTATAGTGAATTAGCGTTACAAAGTTTTGATGTTTAAATTTGATTAGGATAAATACTCCATTCATCATAACCTACAGCTGCGTCAACTCATTAAATTACAAAACCTATTTATATAGATTAAGACTGATTGCCAAAAGCAAAATTTTCCCGATTCTTATTTTACCAAAAGTGATAACCCCATAAAAAAAATTTAAAAAAGGTAATCAAGTTACGTCCAGGACAAAAAACAGATCATTAATTGAAAGCAAAAGCGATAAATATTCCAATTCTAAAACGATCCGATTTTTTTTCCATTAAACAAGAAGGCAGAAAAATGAAATTTTTCAACAAAAATCACTTTTCTGAGTCACAATTATTTTACGTCTGGCGTCAAACGCATAGCGGCGCGCTGGAAAAGAAAAGATTGAAAAAAGGGCAAATATTTTATTAAAATTTGTCAAGGTGACTTAAAAACTTTGGAAGTGTTAAATCGAAATAATATATCTCATTTAGTGATTTGTCTTGAAAAAAACATTGTTTGTCATTAGAGGGGATTATATATCACCGGGTTTTTCGCCCACTGATATCAATTTCCTTTCTTTCCGATCTGATCCTATAAATGATTTATTAACGACAAAGTATCTGATGTGATATATATTTCTGAATTTGTTTTAGATAGCAGCGTAGCTTGATCTGAACCGCAGACATGCCTAATAAATGAGCCTATGTATTAACGTCGAACGCAACGTTCTTAAATAAATCGTCTTCTCTACAGTATGAAAGATTTATGATTAAAACTAAAACGTCTTTGATTAAATAGATATTTTATTGTAATGAAGTTAATTAGCTCTTTCTGTATTATAAAAATAGAATTCTAGCACGTTTGATGAAAGCTAAGAAGTGTTTTTATATTAAAGTCTGGTGTGGCAATTGTTATAACTGTTTCTGTGAACACTTTACAGTTAAATATCAAATCCTTCAACAAGGTAACCTTCGGAAAAATGCGTGACCCTATGTCTGTGTACATTCCAATTGTTGGTTTGCAAAGACGCAATGTAGGTACTTTAATGAAACTTGTTATGGTGATAAAAACCACAAAAGATTATGCACATTATTTTATTGCTATGTCAAAAAAAATTCTTTGGCTATGGGGATAATGCCCGGAATTAGACATTATTTTATTCTAGTCAAA
>NW_026460377.1:0-29709 GCF_021730395.1 Mercenaria mercenaria | reverse complement strand
CGCTCGTCTGTTTTGAAGGACTTTCATGTCGATCCCATATCATATATTATACAACAGAAGTTGTACCAAAAGCGGAACAAAATCAAGTGGAATGAAGAAAACTAATAAAGCTGTATTTTGTATTAAGGAAAATTGTTTAGTCAAGTTGCAGCTATAAGGAAATAATACAATTATATATGATTAAAGTTAATAGCTGTTGTGTTTTGTTACTTATGATGACCTATTAAAGGAACTAATTTTTGGGAACGCGGCCAAGTCAGTCCGCAAATATCGTTTCAATTTATTACACATACAGTTTTTTATTTATTAGAACTTTAATACTTCTTTTAAATTGTCAAGTGGGTACATTCCAAATTTTAAAGTAGGCATTAGAGCCAAAAATGCAGACTTACAGTAGCCACAACTTATTTCAGATATATGGATAGTTAACTGCATCAGAGTGCTCTGTCTTAAGAATAATGAAAATAACTTTCCTGATTTTTTTTTAAGATTAGCTGAATAGAAACGGGTCTGGATAAAAGATTTGCAAATTCGCTAAAACTTTAATGTAGGCTTAGGTGACTAGGTATCTACTATTTCACACAAAACATGCAGTTTTTACCCCTAGGCATGAAAAACGCACATAGTTACTAAGGTGGTCAGTAATTCGAGAGGAAAATTATGTTAATATCAAACCAAGAAATATGCTGTGGAAAGTGTGACATTTCTTTGTACTGAAATTTTTCGACAAACAGATAAGACGAAAATGTCAGAACCGCGTTCGGAGAATTCGTAATTGATTAGAAAATGCCGATTTTCCGAGACCTTCATGTGTGTAAATTAAATTAATTCTCATGAAAAATTAAGGTATTTGATTAACTACCTCACGTTTACTTTTGTAACGATGAAGGAAGTATACGTCAAGACCTGTCTAAATAATGTGTTAAAATTATCATTATAAAAAGCTTATTGACATTATTACAAATTGCAAATTTCAAAAATGTGCAAAACAAATGAATCTTATGCATATACGTGTAGAATTAGCCCTTGGGCACATTATTTCTCGGTGTAGGAAATAAGAGATATGTTTCATTTGTTGCAAACATTTTCTATCAAAGGTATCTTCTAAGGTTTAGAACAAAATGTGTGACTTTGTACAAGCTCTCAGAATAAGCGCCATTATTTCAAGAAACACACTCGTATGTTTACAATTTAAACACAACAGTAGTGCATTAAATTAAGGATAGGCAATTAGGATGACCTAAATCCATGATTATGTCTATATAAAAAAAAAATTCATACGTTGACAGGAGATAAACTACGCGGAGTGTCTATAATAGGATATTAGACAGGTGACGATGTGAGATAAATCACCACTTGTTCAATATACATAATACCAATTTGTTAGTATACTGTCCCATTCATGACCATAATTCTAATTGTATACGGTGTCACCCGTGTTTGAAGTTCTTCCGGGTTGATGTATCTTAGAAGGTAATTTTTGAAAGTGTGAAAAAGTTCCCAATTTGATGCCATTCCAATTTTTACCGGTTGCATTGTTCATATATTTATTTACATTGTGCACATTTTGTCCCATTTCTCATCTCTTTCCGTTGTTTTGTCTGTTTCCTGCACAACCAAATTTCTGTGCTGAAGGATTTAAAGGAATTCCAGACCAGTCAGTCATGATATACGTTTATGAATATCTGGACTGTGATTATATACATTGTAGTATAGCTAAAATGTTCATCTTTTATTATAGACTATGTTGTTTCCTAGTCTTGACTGACTTGGATAGTGTTAAAATTTAGAAATACAGAACTGCCATTGCTACCCTGTTGTTGTGAAATTCACAATTCATGTCGAACAAATGCCTTTTCCTCCTTACATCAAAGAAGGAGAAATGATAGCGGGCCGAAATCATACATAGGGATAGGGTATATAACCTGTGTACTGACATTTTCTATCTGATCTAGTGCCACTGGTTTAATTCACGGAAATGAGGTAATATCTACACGAAGGCAGCAACTGACTTCAATTTCACTTCGAAATAATAATGAATCTATCATCTTTTCTCATGTTTTGTCAATATTTTAAGATAACTGTTATATCAAATAAATGTAAGGGAAGAAAATCTGTTACCGAGTGGTAACATTTTAAGATTTTTTTATTCTTAATGTAAACTATTAGCGACGATTCTAACACGACCAGAAAACAACCTACATACATTTAGAGCAAAATCTATCTCGGGTTATTCTGCAATATACCACTCGCGTGCAATGACGTCATCCGATCCAGGTGTGTAGCGCGGTCGTAAAAAGTAGTTACCACTTTTTTCTAACACTGTTGATACTAGTATGTCGTGTTAGAATCGAAATAATAAGTTCCCAAGTGTGATTTATCATAGAATACGGCCTTCGTGATATATTCTTACGCATAAGAACTCAAAACTCGGGTTATTCTACGATAAACCACGTTTGGGAACTTATTATTTCTTAAATGTATTGAACATATTGTATCTACTACAACAGTGATTCCCGGATCTGACGAGTATATTTGACTCGCTTTAGAATTTTGCTCATAGAATTAAGGCCCGGGTTATCTCGAAACTAGAAGGATGTAAAAGTGTTGTAGGAGAACACTTGACAAGATCATTTTGCGCGAAATATAATTAAATACGAATCAACAATTTAGTAAGTCCTGTATATAAAGACCATAATTCACATACTATGCGTCTATTGTGGTTATTTTTCACTCGTTCATCATTTGATTCATAACATAACATTATAAATATATGGTATTTCTACGAATGAGCGTTTTGTGTAGTTTACGCGGAAGTAAGGTGTTTCTTTTAAAATCCATTTTAGATCAGATTAAACTCATTCCCTGAAAGCATAGGAGTTTAATATATGAAAACGTTTCATTATCATAGATTCATTCATCAAAGTTCATTCAAAATTAGTCGCAACCAAATAAGGAACATACTTCGAAAATCAGCGAACGTAGTACAATTTTTTTAATTTTAAAAATTTACAATTACACCATCTGCACTTAAAAGAAACTACAAAAACAAAACAAAAATAACAATCACGATTTTCAGTGTTCGTAAGAAAAGTACGTATTGTTTCTTCCACGAAACCTTCTTAATTTAAATGTATTTTGCGATTGTGGAACTTCCACTTTTTTCTATTTTGTGGTATCTGGATTACCTGTAGTTAATCATAACTGTTTTCTTGATTAATAATCTGATCATGATAATGGAAAATGATCAATATCTGGTGAGAAGCAAGAGCATGCATGATCAAAATCATCTAAACTTAACCGATGAAATGTATAATTTCGGTATTTCCTGAACAATCTTTGAACAATAATACAATTGTCAAATAATTGAAATGTTCATTTCTATAAAACTAAAAAACAAAAAAGAACATGTAATACTTTTAATACTTTGAATATGACATTTAAAAATAAGCCATCGACATTTTTGTTGTTGTTGAACGGGCATCTTGGTAGAAACATCGACCTTCCATGACCTTCTATAAGCCAGCTGGATGGCTTCCTCATATGAAGACTTCAATACCCTAAGAGGCCCGAGCCCTCATCGGTAAAGTGCAAGTGATTTTAAGTCAGCGACCATAACCACTCGGGCCCCGGAGGCCCCTAATAAGCTATAGAGGGTCGCTTAAACTTTTCTAAGTAAGAAGATAGTCAGCAAACCCGTGACATTTAAATACTTAAAAAGCAGATTGTAGGGGACTTGACGTTTAAGGACGCATAACAACCTCTCATATAAGGACTTAATCAAACTATGTCTCTATGATCTATGCTATGCGTCTAAATGATCTTCTTATATATTTAGGTTGGCGGTAATGCCTCTTTCCCTACAGATTATTTCCGCCACGAACATGTTTAGGATATAACATAAAATAAAATCTTGAAATTTTGAAACAAGCATTAAATGAAACTATAACAAGCTTTTCACGAATTGTCAGTTCAAAACGATATTTCATTATGAACTCCGTTTCTTGAGTATTTCCGCATTTTCCGGTAATTTATAAAGTAAATTCAATTGCGAGCGAACTAATTTTAGATAAACCTCAATTACAAACGTTAGACTGTTAACTATAGCTTGTCGAACAATTTATATGTCACTAAATAAATTCTTTCTACAATAAAACATGTCTGACTCCAATAACTGACGTCCGTGTTTCAGCCGATGATAAGTTACAAGGAGTTCATTATAATTATCATAGATTAAAGAAGCTGAAAGAAAAAAATAATTCGAAAGCATCTATTTTGAACTATCTGAAAGCTGTGAAACAATATTAAGCAGTTTTAAGGGATCGTCAAGAGTTATCGATAGTTCGAGCCATCACGGCTTTGGGTTAGTACACCTGGTTACTCGCAACTGAAATAAGTATTATTCTATGATAACAAATTCTTTATTTCTTAAAAGTATATTTGTAAACAACATGTATGCAATACTCAATACACAATCTATTTTAAGCACGCCAATCATAAATCATTGATGGAACAGAAAACCTTTTTTTTTTATTTTATACGCTGTGCCATGGTTGCTCATGAACTCTTTCAAATCACTGATAATAATTTGTTTCCTGCTACAAGTTCACAAATAATACTTTTCTTATTAAGAATTGTTCTTTATAGTGTAATAACTTACCAGACATTTGCTGCAGATAACAATTATCTTTCATGAAAAAAACAACACACACAGACAAACAGCTGCAGTGAGCGAAGATCAAATCAGTAATACAAACAGCAGAGTATATGATTAATTAAACGTACAGACCGGTAAACACTTGTTAATCAGTATTATAAACGAAAGGCGACTTTCTCAGGAAAGTGTCTAACACGGGGCTATTGATACATATATCTAATACGTCTCTTGTCAACTAGAGGGAAAAATGTGAAATGCACTACAAAACAATTGGCTAGACCATTCGTAAAGTTCGAGTTATCTAGGTTCGAATTTTCCGTGGTCAAACAATATACATTACATAGGGATTCGACGGTGCTTGACGAGTTTTTTTTATCCGTATGTGAATAGATAGTGAATGTTTCCATACAATGTCTCTTTGTTATTGAAACGAAAATAAAATCATAGCAAAAACGTTGATTTCGTACAAAAAAGTTATATTTTACATGCAACATTTGATTTGTCTTTCAAGTAATTTGATGCAATATGGAAAGATTTTGAAAAAATATTTATGAAAATGTAAACTAAAAAAGATTAATACTAAAACTAAATAAAAAAAATCCTAAATGATGATCTTTAAAGACTCTCAACGGATACGGACAAATTTCTATTTATTAAGTTTGCTGGGAAAAAATGACTTCCTGCAGTAACTCCGATTCATACTTTGCAAAATGATAAAATACTTAAATGAATTTTGTATTAACTCTCATGAAAAAAACTGAAAGTTAGGGCAACTTTCTACACAATTTTCTACATGTTTTATACAGATTTAAATAGGAAAAATTTTGAAAATCTTCTTGTACAAAACCAGAGTAGCTATGCCTTTGATATTTTGTTTGTAATATCATCTAGTGGTCCTCTACTAAGGTTTTTCAAATTATTCCCCTAGGGTCAAATATGGCCCCGCCCAGTTGTCACATGGTTTATACAGACTTGTATATTAGGAAAAAACTTTGAAAATCTTCTCGTTTGAAACCGCAAGACCTAACCTTTGACATTTTGATATGTAACATTGCCTTGTGGTCTTTTATCAAGATTGTTCAAAATGTTCTCCTTGGTGAAAAGAGGCCTTGCCCCTGGGGTCCCTAGTTGTACATAGACTTATATTGGAACATACTTTAAAAATCTTCTTGTCTGGAAGTTCAAGGTCTATAAATTTTATATTTTGTATGTATCATTGCCTAGTTGATCTCTAACAACACTGTTCGAATTATGCACCTTGGTTGAAAAGAGGCCCAGCCCCATGGGTCACTTGTTATGTGAGTTATATAGGAAAAATACTTTCAAAAATGCCTGTACTTGAATCCTATTTAGATTAATGCATCTTCTGTTGTATTTAACTGAACTCTTTGAAAACTACTCTAAGCTATTCTACTCGTCTTTATCACCCCCCCCCCCCTTCAAAGTTTTTATATGTTTAGCGTATGATATAGTTCCTTTGACACAAATATCACTCAAGTGAGCGATATAGGGCATGCTTGTTTCACTTCTTGTTAGATTATAATTTTATCAAAACACTTCAGAATTATATTATAAATTGCTATCTGATCGTATGAGATGTAGTTCAACAGTAAGTGAACAGGTCTTGCTTGGTACGAATAGAACTAGTACATAAATCCCTATATTTTATCAAGGAATAAAATACTGGCAGATGTTTGGGTGAGAATGATAAAATCATGATAAATTAGTACGCATCTCAACTTTCAAAGATGTAATATGAGAATATATCTATCATTTTTTCTTAATGAAGAAGAAACATACTCAATGAAATGTGCCGTGCCATGAGAAAACCAACATAGTGGCTTTGCGACCAGCATGGATCCAGACCAGCCTGCGCATCCGTGCAGTCTGGTCAGGCTCCATGCTGTTCGCTTTTAAAGCCTATTGGAATTGGAGAAACTGCTAGCGAACAGCATGGATCCTGACCAGACTGCGCGGATGCGCAGGCTGGTCTGGATCAATGCTGGTCGCAAACCCACTATGTTGGTTTTCCCATGGCACGGCTCAAATGATTTGTCTCAATATATTGCCCAAAAGAAGACTGCATAATGTAATATACCAGAAAAAAAGTGCATTTTATAACTGCTGACCCAATATCGAAAATAAATTTTAAATGATAAATATTTAAGGTAAGCACAAAAGCAAACAATTAACGGATATATTCTGTATTTCACAACAAAAGTAACACAATGTCTAAAGGGAAAGTCTGTTGTAATATAAAAAAAACCCTGAGGTAATACTCCATAATTAGAAAAATAAACCTAACTAAATCAATAGTTTAAAATTAAATGAAAATTTATGCCAGTAAATGCACTTATAGAATTTTTTCTTACAGGAAATATACATGAAAACTTTTCATTGTTTTGTAATAACAATTTGTTAATTTCAATTTATGATTTGGATTCAGTAAGGTCAATCTTATCCGTTACGTATAGGCAGGTGTATTTTGAATCTTAGGAAACGCAAAAATTTTGAACATACAAACAAGCATATAATATAAATTATGTCTTGTATAAATTTTATATATCACAGTTATGTTATTATATTCATAATATGTGGAATTAAATGTCACTGCAATGATTGTAATGAAAATACTTGATCTATAATGTAAATAGACAAATATATATTTGACACAATGGAATGGCATAAATAAGAAACTGATGTTTATCACATTATTTTATTGTCAATATAGACGTTTGTTTTTAAAGGTGGTTAATATGTTTTTGGTTAACACTTAACCAACTGATCCTTTACACTTATTTGTGTTCACCGAGTCCTTAATGCACACCATATTTTCACTGGATATTTTTAGTTCACCTGAGCCATAGGCTCTGGTGAGCTTTTGTGACCGCTCAATGTCCGTTGTCCGTCGTGAGTCAGTCGTCCGTCGTCCGTCCGTCAATAATTTCTAAAAAAAATATTCTCCTTCAAAACCACTGGGCAGAATTACTCTAAACTTCATAGGAATGATCATTGGGTGGCCCCCTTTCAAAATTATTCAAAGAATTGAATTCCATAAAGAACTCTGGTTGCCATGGCAACTGAAATGAAAAATACTTCAAAAATTATCTGATCATATTTCCTAGACTGTTTAATTATAATTACCCGATGACCCAAAGTAGGGGTTTTTTGACTGTGACCATGACCTACTGACCTACTTTCTTGTTTTTTTTTAAGATACAGCCTTGAAATTTGGATAACATTCTACAGTTATGCACACCAATCTTAAAACTGACTTTCAGTGACTGTGAATGTGACCTACAGACCTACTTGCATCAGTTTGACATTTGAAACATGTGGCTCATATTACTCAGGTGAGCGATTCAAAATCATCTTGACCCTCTTGTTTAAACTTTATTTTCCTATCCTGGTTGCCTAACCAAGAAAGTGTTATTTAAGCAGAACATTTTTGCCGAAGGAATAAATTAAATTAAAAAAAAAAAAAAAGAAATTAGAAATGCAACTTTATAAAATTATTATAAAAAAATAATACCTCCCTTTCTCCATCCCGGTTGTGACATCAAGAAAGATAGATCTGAAAATATTTGATATAGTTGCAATATTCATGTGATGCAAATTAATGTAAAAGTAGATATTCTATTGAAATCAAAAGAAATACTCCACATTTTAAATACTTTTATATCCAAGAGAGATAACTACAAAATATCATAAAAAGTAATAAAAAATACATTTCCTACAGGCATCTAACAATATGTAATGGTTCTTTTTGTTCCTTTAGCAATTCTCTTAAGAATAAATGAAAGCTGAAAAATGCACAAAATACTGCTCAAATGAAATTGATCACCTTCAAGCCGTCATTATGGATGCTTCTACTTTCTGATAAATGATGTTCAGAAACCCCATCAAGGTAATACCATCATTCCATAGTTAAGGTAGCAAGGTACACTTAGATGCGAAAATTTTGGGCACGGACGGTCTAACATGTAGCGAGTCGCAATATTGCACTTCCCCTATGAGCAAAATTTGGGTGGCCATTTTATAAAGTGCGTGCATGTTTTGTGCTTTTAATTAATGGCAAGATCAGGATTCTCATACAAGAATAAAGAAAGTTATCAAAGCGAAAGGTTTACATCATCCATGAAAAATAGCATGCCAAAATCATCAATTTTGCACCTTTTGAACAGTCTACAATGATCCCGCTGCAAGAACAATGTCCAATTTTATTGCATTTCTTAATTTAATAGTCCTTACTGAACGTCTGGACATAAACGGAATGGGGGCCCATCCAGCTCGTTTTTTTTTCAGAAAATAACGAAAATGTTCCTGAGTATCAATCAACAAGCACAGAACCCTTCCGTGAATTGAATTTTTCCGCGAAAATGTGTCTCATTGATCATACAAAGCTACCAGCAGTTAGTTTTCCAACTGACATCAGAATTTTACATGTATCGGCTGTATAAATTTTCTAAAGAATTAATAATCATTATCTCTCACCTTAATTTACAGACATCCAAAATCACGGTGTTCTCTTTATAACAAATATTGACGGGGGCCAAAATTCGAAAGTGTACCCTGCTACCTTAAGATTTTTCAGTTAATGAACAAAAGAGGGTTTTACTTGTTCTGAACTTTTATATGTCTTTTGCAAATTCAACCAAATAAAAATGTTTTCAATAGCATGAAAAGAAGTCTGTATGAGAGACTCTAAACTTGCCCACCCCTAATGCACAAATTTAGCCAAAATTTACAAATCGTCGCTACGAGACAAAGAACGTACAATACATCCGTTTTTACTATTTTCTGACATGATTTAACGTATTTTGTCATTAGGAATGATATAAGGGCAATTCTGCACCATTTTGCGAAAATAAAATGTCTCCACCCCTTATTTTCCTATTTCATGGGGTCCCCACCGTCCGACCATCCCCCTGATTGACGAACTGCATAGCTGGTGGGCCAAATATTCGCTGTGTGGGTTAATAACGATAAAAATGATGTTTTTACTGTACCAGAACCTTGTTACTGGAGATAGAATCCAAAAAAATCGTATGCGTGTATATTGACTTTTATGCTTTTATGTGTCCTCACCGTAACATTTTTGAGCTGCTGTGCCATCAGGTAGCGTTTTAAGTGCCCAGGAAGTTTAGAATATCGAAGAAGAGGTTCTAAACTATTTGAAACCGCACAAATTTAAGAGTTCTTTCAAAATGTAAGTTTGGCAGATTTTCCTTAAGGTAGCAAGGTACACTTAGATGCGAAAATTTTGGGCACGGACGGTCTTACATGTAGCGAGTCGCAATATTGCACTTCCCCTATGAGCAAAATTTGGGTGGCCATTTTATAAAGTGCGTGCATGTTTTGTGCTTTTAATTAATGGCAAGATCAGGATTCTCATACAAGAATAAAGAAAGTTATCAAAGCGAAAGGTTTACATCATCCATGAAAAATAGCATGCCAAAATCATCAATTTTGCACCTTTTGAACAGTCTACAATGATCCCGCTGCAAGAACAATGTCCAATTTTATTGCATTTCTTAATTTAATAGTCCTTACTGAACGTCAGGACATAAACGGAATGGGGGCCCATCCAGCTCGTTTTTTTCAGAAAATAACGAAAATGTTCCTGAGTATCAATCAACAAGCACAGAACCCTTCCGTGAATTGAATTTTTCCGCGAAAATGTGTCTCATTGATCATACAAAGCTACCAGCAGTTAGTTTTCCAACTGACATCAGAATTTTACATGTATCGGCTGTATAAATTTTCTAAAGAATTAATAATCATTATCTCTCACCTTAATTTACAGACATCCGAAATCACGATGTTCTCTTTATAACAAATATTGACGGGGGCCAAAATTCGAAAGTGTACCCTGCTACCTAATGTATGCTGTAATATCGCATTCGTTAATGGCGAGCTATTTTCTTTTAAATTTGGATCGAGAATATCGTTTGTCCTGTTCCTTGTGATGTCACTTCAGGAAGACTGAATAGCGATTTTGAGACGGACCATGCAAATTTCTGTTTCAAAGTTACAGAGATTTTCCTTGTTTCGTCTTCTTTTTTCTTTAAACTGAGTGTACCGTTTATTCGCAGTTGTTTGACGTATAAATAGATTTTGATGAAATGTTTTGTATTAAAAGATCATGTTATGGTGTATTGAAAAATGAAATAAAAATACTAGGTCACCAGCTTTGTTTCAATTTAATTTGCCCCTAGATATGGTGCTGTTTTAAACATTTTTCAAAATTTCTTTAATCCTAAAATATATTTCAGTCAAGTACAATAATCGGCATAAATTTGATTATCTAAGCATTTTTATAACGGAAAACAATATATCTATTTGAAACATGCTCAGAGAAATCAAAAGAACATGAATTTGTAAAGAAAGGCATACTTGTTCAGCAGACCCAATGGCTATTTTTGCATATTTTTGTCAATTTTAAATTGGTACTTCTGCTATTTTATCGAGTTTCATATAATAGAATTTAATCCATCTCTGCACATACCTTTGGTAATGTCTACCTAATCTTAGAATTGATAGATCACCATATTAGATTTCGCTTAAATCAAATTACATCGAGGTGGGGTATGGCGGGCATTTATACAACACAGGTTGTTACGAAACACTACAGTGTTTGAGCAAATGACTTAGAGATATATCAAATTATCAAACGGCAGATTTCTTAATAAGCGGATTTTAAGGTGTTTCTGAAGCATTTTGATGTCATAGAACGATGAAAGTTTACGCCTTTCTCCGAACAAAACCTATAGTTTATACGAATACGGATGTACGGTATGGGTACGGCACGGGATTAGAAACAGCTGTTATATGTCGGGTTGAAGCAAGTTGCACTAAATGTACTTTAAATGTATATATTTTGTAACCATGGTGATACTTACCCAAACATTTAGTCAGTATATTATACATATTTTACATGAAATGCATGCGAACATACAATAATTTGCGAATTTTTGCCTTACGCGACATTAGATAACCACTTCCGGGCATGCGGAGAAAACCGCTCCAACTCTGTAGTGAGCTATATCGATCAGAAACACAATCAAATTGGCACGATGTTGGGGTAAATATCGACCCGTCCGGAAAAACTGTAGCGAGTGCCTTTAAATTAGGATAGGCGTTGACTGATATCATACCTGTATTAGTTGTTGTAGAAAGAAAATAAACCAATAATAATTTAAAAAATTTTTAATAAAATAAAAATCCTTCAAAAACGTTCGAGGATTTAATTAAAAATTTTCTACGCACTAAAGAGACCGTACCATAGTCCTTCGCATTCTTCGATTTTAAAAAAAAAAGGTTTTTTTAAACAAGATCCCGGGTTAAACGATTAAAAATGAAAACCCAACGGCCCTTTTGGAAAAATAATTATTTGAATGAAGGGAATTGGGTCGATTTTAGCCCAAAATACTATTGACAGTGAATGCTAATGACCCCGGTTTTGCAGAAAGGTATTTGGGTTTTGTAACTGAAATTTCCTAAAATTTTGAATCCTCTCGAAACTGGAAAAAGGTAATTCCCTTAAAGTTTTTTTTCACTGGTATACCTTTTTAATAGTTCAAACTCAAAAAAACACGTCAAGAAATTCGGGCATTTTTTAAACCCGTTAAAACTTTTGGAGCATTAGATTATTTTTTTTCTTTTTTAAAACAAAAATTTGGCCTTTGGGGGTAACAAGCGAATACGCCGAAAACCCGGATTCCTTTTTTGGTTATTGTCACAAGTTCACGTAAGAATCGTGCACTTAAAAACGCCTAGCTATAGTTTTTAAACTGCCTTTTATGAAAAGGGGTAGAGTGCTGCCTTTTTTTAGAGGCCCCGGGGTTCGATTTCCCAGTTAAGCTTAACAATTTTCATTCTCTAAAAAGAAATTTTTTTGCTTTTAAAAGGCCTTTTCCAATTGTTCTATTTTTTTGCACCCCAGTATCAGGATCATTTTTAGAAATCCAGATCCCACTTGAATGTTAAAAAAAAATGAAACCCAAATAAACCCAAAATTCGCTATATTAAGCCCCCATGATGTTTCGCCCCTCCAGGTCCAAGAAAGTTACTTTTCCTTAAACCAAAAAATTTTTTCTTTTACATGAAAAATTTTAAAATTTCTCAAACTCTATGCTACTGCTTAAAAATTTTAAATTTATATCTTTTTTTGGAGAAATTATGAAACATTTTTTTTTCTTTTAAAAAGGGTTTTTTTAACTTCATACCAATGATTTAAAAAACTTGGGTACTATCTCTACACTAATGCTTAGATAAATCTGCTTTCTTGTTTAAATCCCCTTGTTAATACCCCCCCTACTTTAAATAACAAAATATCCCGGGCCCCATCATTTTGGGGAAACCTTTTTTAATTTTCTTGCACAAGAAATGAAAAAACAAACCAACATACAAGGGAAAAAGATCAAACACTTTTGAGAGAGGCAAACATTACTTTTAACCCTAAATTTTCCCGGTTAGGGTTTCAAATTTTAACTAAGAAAATGAATACCTGTCAATCAGAAGAACAATTATGTAAAAATTTTAAAATTGCTAAGTTATTTAATTTGCATGAGGAAATAAACTTTTAAAATTACATTCATTGTAACAGGCTTTTTTAAAAAAATACCAAAAAAAAAAAACATTGAAAAAGTAGGTAACTTTTTAAGAAAAATTTTTTTAAAATGGAACAAAACTTAAAAAAAAACCGAACAAAAAACATATGTTTTTCCGGGTTTAAAAGACTTTAAATTATATTATTATTATTTGTGCAAAAACAATGTGTTCTGAGTTGTTAAAATTAAATTTTTTGTCTTTTATACTGTTGATAAAAAAAACCGAAAAAGGGGTTTCGGAGAGAATGAATTTTTTTTTCCCGGGCACAGTAACCAAAAAGGCCCTTTTTTAATCGGGTTTAAAAACTTGGGGGTTAAAATATGTTTTCCCGTCCAAAATTTTTTCGGATTTGAATTTCCGTTCTCAGGTTTTTTTGGGAAAAAAGGGTTTTTTATATATTTTTTTCCTTTTTTTTATCCTTTTCACACGGAAAACCCGGGCTTTTCCTTTACGCCCGCGGGGAAAAAAAAAAAAATATCTGGGGTAAAGTTTTTCATTTATTTCTATAGAAACGAAGACGTTTTTGGCAAAAACGAACAGTTTTTTTCCAAGGAAGGAAAATGACTTACATTAAAAATTTCAAAAACCCCAAAAAACGACGTTAATTTTTTCAAAAATTCCCTAAAAATTTTTCCTTCATTTAAAAAAAATAGAAAATTGTTTTTTTTTAACACCCTTTTAAAAATTTTTATCACGGGGAAAACAGAGGGGCCTGTTCAACACAGGGGGGTTACATTTCCAGGGTTTTATTTTTGTCCACAGGCTCGGGATACCCTTTTTATCCAGTGCATATGAAAAACTTAAAATTTGCTTTATCATGGAAAAATCTGAAAAATTCCCTCTTTTCTTTTTGGGAAATTGTTATAAAAATTTTTTAGTTTCCGGAAATAAAACTTTTTTGGCTTTTTACAAAGCAAAAAAGGGCAGGGAAGGGAATTTTTTTATAAACAGACACTTTTACAATGAATTTTTAAAAAAAAATTTAAAAATTTAAATTCCCGGGGCAAGAATTAAAAGGGGTCTTTTTTAAAAAAAATTGCCCATTTTCCCCCAATTTCCAACGACAAAAAGCAAATTTGAATTTTCAAAACAAAATCGCTTAGAGTTTTTTTTTTTGATTCAAAAATTTTTTCAATACAAAAAACAGAGCCCAACTGCTATGGATTACCTCAAATTTTTCTTAGCACTGTTATATTTGGAAATTTTAAAAAAAAAAAAAAAAACTATTTCATAAAATGAAAACAAAAAAGGAAATTTTAAAAATACAATCTATTTTTTAATTTCCTTAAAAGTATAAAAGGGTTAAAAAAGGTAAATTTCGGTTTTTGTAAATCTTTTTCCTTTGTAATATGAAATCCCTGATTTAAAAACCGTTAAAAACTTGTAATGAAAAAACCTTATACAAGTCTAAAAAAATTTTTAGTAAATAAAATAAAATTTTTTAGTGGTAAAAAATAAAATTGAAAGACTTTTTCTTGCGAAAATTACATGGAGACATAACTTCATATTTTAAATTTGAAAAATCCCTTTAAAAAGTAAATTACACTTTTGTTTTTGGATTCAATGATTCAACCCCGTCCTTCTCTTAAAAACTTTTTTTAAGAGGCACGTTATTATATAAAAAATTTTTTAGTATGGTGCACAATAAAAAGTTTTTTTGACTATATGTGAACAATGTTATAATATGAAAATTTTTTTTGGGGAAAATCTTATGGGCAGTTTGGTGTTTACGTTAAGAAACATGCAATGAAATCACATTTAGATAAGAAATACCGCAGCGAGCCCTATTTCACCTTTTTTCCCCCTTCAGCCCCCGGCCCGGCTCCCAAATGCTGGAAAATTTAAAAAAACCCACATTTTTTATCAAAGATACAAGCTGAAATTTTTTTAAAAATCTTTATTTAAAACCCGAATGAAAAACCTTTTTTTAAAAACCAAAAAAAATTTAGTTTTGGTCCGAACTGACCCCTTTGGGCCCAAAATTTTTAAAAAAACCCAAATTGCTGGAAAATTTAAAAAAAAAACCCCGGGGTTTTAAAAAAACCCTTTTTAAAACCCGACAAAAAAGTTTTTAAATCCTATTAAAAAATGATTTTTAAAAAGAAAAAATATATTTTTTTGAAGAAAAAAATTTTCTGATAATATAAATCCCCTATTTACAAAAAAAAAAGGGGAGAAAAATATAAGGCTACTTGTTCTTTCTTGGGGAAAAATGAAATCAATTTTGTTAAAAGTACGGGGGGTTTTTTAGATTTTCCACAAAGAAAAATTTTAAACCTTTTTTTCCCCCAAAAAAAGGGTTTTAAAACACTTCCGGGTTAATTTTTTGTGGGCCAGGAAACCCCTAATAAGGACCCCCCTGTAAAATGAACTGGTGCGTATTATGGCCCCAGTTTTTGGGGCAGGACAGGGGTGTAAAAAAGGGTACATTTTATAACAAATGCCCCCCTTTTTAAAAATAAAACTAAAAAAAAAAATTTGGGAGAAAAGTTGCAAAATTTTTGTTGAAAAAAACCAGCTATCAAAACAAAAATCCCAACCCCTTTCTGGACAAAAAAAAAAAAAAGGGGAAAGGGGGGGAGAGAAATTTTTACTACCCCCGGAAAAAATGGAGCGATAAATTTAAAGAGAAGAATTACAAAAACCCCCAAATTAAACGAAAATTTTCCAAAAACAAGAGTGATTTTTAAATGATTTGAGGATCCCTTTGGTCAGGCGATTTATTGCCCTGCAAGTTTTTTAAAATATAAAAAAGGAGAAATTTACTTGTTAACCTTTTTGATATTTTTATTAAAAAAACTTGGGTTATTTCCTTTAAAGAAAAAACGGGGAGAATCTTTACTGAAGCTTTTTTAAAAAAATAATTTTAAAAGGGACATTACCAAAAATTTTTAGGGTAGAATAAAAGGAAAAAAATTTTATAAAAAAAATTTTTGAATCATTTTTAAATAAAAAAAAGATTAATATGTACCAACTTTTAAATTAAAGGAAAAGGCGTAGTAAAAAAGATTTAAAAAAGGGGTTTAAAAAATAATAAGGGAAATATTTTAAAAACAAATAATACTTAAAAACTTTTTTTAAAAATTTTTTTGCGGGATATGGTTGATAAATTAACAAAAAAAAACTTCTAGTATAAAAATGCCCCCCCAACCGAAGCTAGTAAAAACTTAAAAAAAGGTACTTTTTTATTTTTTAATTTATAGGGTAAATTTAAAGAAAACCAAAAGAGTAAAAAAAAATTTTAAAAAAAGGGGTGATCGAGTTCGTTTAAAAGCAAACTTAAAAAAACATTTTAAAAAAGGGAAAACCCCAAAAAACGGGGCCCCCCCCCGGGGAAAATTTTTTAAAAATTTTAAAAAATTAATAATAAAAAATCCCAGAACAAAACACTTTTAAAAAGATTAAATGATGAAATTTTTCCAGGGTTCTTTTTTATAAACCCAAAATTTTTTAAACCTACTAAAACAAGAATTTTTTAGAATAAAAATTTTCAGACAGACCAAAAAAAAACCCAAGCTTTGGGAAAAAATGGAAAGGTTACAATTAAATTTAATATTTGGGGTTTCCCGGGTTTAGTAAATTGGAAAAAAATTTTAATTTTTAAAAATATTAAAAATTTTAAATTTATAAAATGGTCCAAAAAAATTTTTTAATTTTCTAAAATGGAATAGAAAAAATTAAAATCATTAACCCAGTCACTTAACTAAAAAGTGCTGCTTCAAAAAATTTAAATTTTGGGGGAGAGTAAGCCCGGATTAATATTACAGCAGGTGTCTTTGGTTTTTTTCACTGCTTTTACATTTTTTCCAACTACCCTTTAATTTTTGGTACCTTGCTGGCGCTTTTCCATCAGAAATTTTACCATATTTACTAACAACAAAACTTGGACAAAAAATTTTATTTTAAAAAAACCATCAAAAAATAAAACAACTAAATAACAAAACAGGGATTGGAAAAGAATAAAGAAGAAGAAAAACAAGTTATTCGGGGATTTTTAACAATACTTTTAAAAATTTCAGAAAAAAAAAAAAATATTCAATCCCTTTTTTAAAAACGAAATTTTAAAGGAAATTTTAAAAAATTTAAAGGGATAAAAAAGAAAAAAAGAAAAATAGCTGTTTTAATTTTCCGTGTGTTTTTAGAGTTTTTTTTTTTCTAAATTATATTATATTAGAGGGTTTAATAAAAAGGGGTAGATAGAATGATTTCCAAAATTATCTAGCATTTAAAGGAGAAATAATAATCCAGAAAAAAATTCCATATAAAAAGTTCTTAAAAGAAAAATGTTTTTAAAATCAAATTTGATCAAATAGTTGCTGAATAAAAAAAATCTTTGTCTTTTAAAAATTTACAAAATGTTAAAAAATCCTTACTTTTAAAAAAAAAATTTTTATTTGAATGGAACTGGGGTTGTCTTTTAACCCTGAAGAAGAAAATCCAAAAGGGTTTAGGGAAGGGTCCCAGCCCCAAATAATCATCGAAAAAACCCCTAAAAATTTTTTGAAACCCGATTGTGACACTAATGAAAAAAAATAAATGAAGCACTTACCGGGCATTTAAAACCCTTTGGGATTTTAAATTTCCGGGGTTAAAAAAAATGTGCTGCAAAGGAAAAACAGAGAAAAAAAGGGGAAATATCAAAAACTAAGGGAAAAAGATTTTTTTAAAAATTTAAATATTTATTTCTTTTTCCAAAAGAAATTTAAAAAACTTTTTTTATTTTTTTTTTTTAAATTTAAATTTTTTTAATCCTTTTTTGTTTTAACAAATTTTTAAATTTTCTAAAATAAATAAAAATAGAGGAAAAACGAGAGACCTAAAAACCCAATATTATAAAGTTTTTTGGGAAATTTTAAATTTTCCCTATAGACAAATCCAAAGAATAAATTTAAAATTTTTTAATAAAACAAACCCCTTATAAAATATTTAAAAATCTGAACTTAAAACTTTAAAAAGGTAAAAAAAACGTTGTTTTAAAAAAAAATTTTTTGCAAAAAGGGATAAAACTGATACAAAATATAAACAGCTTTTTTTCAATAAAAGGCTTTAGAAATTTTAACAAAACCCAAAAATAAAAAAAATTTTTCCCATCAAGCTTTTGATAAATAAAAAATAAAATTTGGTAATTGGATTTCTAAAGGGAAGCGGCGGGAGAATAGAGTCATTGTTTCTCATTATAAAAATAATATAAGTATAGTCCGGGGCCCTGCTTAAATTTTTTAGAATTCCCAAAAAACCATTATAAAAAATTAAAATGAAAGGTTTAATAAATATAAAAATAAATGATAACGAATGTTTTAGAGGGGTTCATTTACTTTCAAATTTCCTGAAAAAAAACATTCTGAAAGAGTTTAAAATTAAAAAAACCCCCATATAAACGATCTTGATTATACGGGAATTAAAATTTTCCTTTTAAAATTAAATCAAATCCCCAAAATAGTTTTTTTTAAAAAGAAATACCCATTTAAAAATTTTGGGTTATACGAAAATGTTTTATCCTTTGTACATATCAAAATTTAAATTTTTCTAAAAGATGTGACATTTTTATTAATTCCCAAACGAAAAAACCAACTTTTATTTTGGTTTAAAAATTTTTTAATAGATTAATGTTTAAAAAAACCAAAGATAAACCATAAAAAACTTTTTTGGGCAAATCATGTTTACAAAAATTTTTCAAAAGAAAGAAAATTAAATGAAAAATTTTCCAAAATTTTTTTGCTAAAAGGGTACCCAAAAGGCAAAAAATGCCAAAAGAGGAATAAAGAAAATTTAAAAATTATCAAAAGGGTTTAGCATTACCTTTTGTAATTTATGCTGATTTTGAATAAAATAACTAAAAAATTTTTTTAAATTTTTGTTTTAAAACCATAAACCCTGAACCCTTCATTTATTTGACCAAAGACAAGCCCTTGGGAAAATTACATTTTACCATCAAAATCATATAGATTGTGGTTACGGTTTAAAAAATTGGGTTTTTTGTATGACGAAAAATAAAACCCCCCAAAACCCAGATTATAAGGCCAAATTTCATTTTAAAGTTTTTTAAAAAAATGCTTGAGGAAGAGGAATATTGTAAAGAAATTTTAAAAAAGAGCACTTTAACAAAGAACAAAGAATGTCAAAAAAAGGGATAAAAGGTGAATTTAAAAAAAAAAAAATTTTTGGGCCCCATATCTGTGAAAAAGAATATATAGAAGTTTTCAATCAAAGAAAAGAACGAAAAACAAATTTTTCCAATGGCCAAAGGTCCGGACCTTGTCATATAACAAAAAAAATTCAAGGAAGTGTTTCACTCAGAATGAAATTTTAAATTTTAAAAAACAACCCAAAAAATTTCCCTGTTTTTTTTTCAAATTTTAAAGGGGTTATTTTGGGCCCATTTTATTATCCAACAAATGGGAAATTTTTCCCAAAAAAAAAATTAAATTTTATTCCAACCCAAAGGGAAAGATAGGGGGCATTTATGATTTTTTGACTTGGTCTTTATTGATTAAATTCCTTTTTAAAGTCTAAAAATCTTTGGAAAACCCTAGTAAAAAATTTTCCAAAAATTTAAAACTTACTAAAAATTTTTGGATTAAAATTGAATTTTTAAAAACAAAAGGGGTTTATCCAAAATGATTACATGGATTCTTAAAAAAAAATTCAAAGAAACAAAATTTAAACCCTTCTAAAAAAGAGTTTTATTAAATTTTTAAATAAAAACACACATATTTTGATAATAAAATATAAAGCTGCAAAAAATGTTGGAAAAAATTTAAAAATTTAAAAAACCAATGGAAAAATACAGTCTATTTTTAAAAAACCCTGCGTATTACTTTACTGTTTGTATTCAAAAATTTTAAAAAAAACCTATGTTTAAGTCCCTTAAAAATTAGACCCTTGCATTTTTTTGGGTAGCCGGGTTTTAGCTTGGGATGCATTTTAAAAATGACGGGGAAATTAATTTAGATTTAAAAATTTAAAATTTTGATATGAAACTTTTTTTTTTAAAAGGGACTGAGGGGAAAGGAAATAATTTTATATTTCAAACAAACGGTAAAGAAAACCCAATAAATATTAAAAGTTTATGATCCAAAACTTGACGCAAATTTACATTTTTACCTCGACCCCAACCCCCTTTTACGGTTGGGTATGTGTCAATTTTAAAACCCCTCGGGAAACTTTAAATTTATATCCGAAAAAAAATTTTAAAAAAATTTAAATTGAAAAAGGAAAAACAAACCTTTATATTTTGAATGTGATTTTTAAATTTTCCAAAAAAATTTTACATACTTACAAAAATGATTACCCCTTTAGCTCCAAAAAAATAAATTATCCCAATCAATGGTTTTTCTGTTTTATAGAAAAAATTTTAAAAACAAATTTTGAAATAGAAAAAAAAAAGAAAAAAAAATTATTTCCCAAATTTTTATGAAAAAAAAAAATTTGTTTTCATTTTAAAAATCTTGAACAAATATACAAAATTAGGTTAAAAGAAAACAAAAATAAAAACAAAAATTAATTTTTATTCATTCCCTTTTAAAAAAAAAAAAAAATAAAAAAAAAAAAAAAAAAAAAAATTTAAAAAAAAATTTAAAAAAAAAAAAAAAAAACACATGGGAAAATTTTTTTATTAAATACATAGCCAAAAAAATTCATTTTGTTATTCAACGATGGGTTTAAAAAAAGAATTTGTTTTGGTATTCCCTAAAAATAAAAAAAAGTTTTTTTTATTAAACAAACCTTTTTATGGGTTTGGGAAAGTCATTCTAGATTTACAAAAAATTTTTTAAAGGGATGATTTTTTAAATTAAAAATTTCAATTTAAAGGAAAAATACGAGGGGAATTTAAATTTCATTTAAAATGACACTGTTCCCTTTGTTAAAATAAAAACCAAAAATCATTAGGATTTTTTTAAGGAAAAGATTTAAATTTTATAATAGTTTTACGATAGTAAAATTTAAAATTTTTTTTTTTTAAAATAAGGGAAAAAAATAATTGGAAAATTTTAAAAATGAAACTGCCGGCATTCCCTTGTTTAAATTTTTTTGGATTAAAAGTAAAATGTATTCTTTTTATTTTGAAAAAAGAAGTAAAAGTTTTAAAAAAGGGAAAGGGAAAAAAAAAAAAAAGTTGTTAAGAAAACAAAAGTTCAAAAAAAAATTTCAAAGATACTTTGTTTTTTCAAACCCAAAGTAATCAACCTTTTAAAATTTTTTCTTTTCTGATAAACCCAATCCCTTTTCCCTTATGTTTTAAATAAAAAATCTTTTTCAAAGTTAAAGACATAAAAGATATATTCTTTTAAATGGTATTGATACATTAGCTTATTTTTTAAATTTAAATCTTTAATTAACTCTTAAAATTAAAAATTAAATTTTAGAACCATAAATTGTTAACTGAATATTTCATAACGGTTTTAAAGAATTTTAAAAAAATAAATCATTTTTTTTTAAATTCCAAATTTTCATAATTAATAAAATAGATTCTTTTTTCCCGTTATTTTTTTAAAAATGATACCCTTTTAAGAATTACATTTTTTTTTATTTTTTAGTTGAATTTTGCTTCTTTTCCCCCATCTAATTTTAAATTCAAACAAAAAAGAAAAAATTAAATGCAATTAAAAAAATTTAAATTTTTACATTTTTACCATTTTTAACAAAAAACCCCGGGCTTTTGCATTTTTCAGTTTTCCCTTGAAAAAAATCCACCATCGGTAAACTTTGGGATAAAAATGTTAAAAACAGGGGTTTTCTTATTAATTGCTTTCATTTTTTTTTACTTTTTTAAAATTTTATTAAATTTTAAAATTCCCCTTTTTATTAAATTTTTCCAGTTTAAAAAAAAGTCCTTAAATTTGGTTTAAAATAAAATTTAATAAAAGTTTTTTCTTTTTTTTACATTATTTTTTTTTAGTATTTTAAACAAAAATCATACAACGGTACTTTTTTCCCCTTTTAACCTTTTTAAAAAAAAATAAACAAAAAATCCACAGAGTGTACCCTTTTTTTGTCCCTTTAATTGAACTTTGTATTTTTCATTTGGTATATTTCTTAATTACTTCATTTTGGGCGAGGGAATTTCCCAAAAGGGTCAATAAAAAAATTTTTAAAGTAAAAAACCCCCAAAGGGGTTTTCCGGACCATAAAAGTCGTCCCAAAATTTTTTAATTCCCACATTTTTAACCTTTTCTTTTTTTTTTTAGTAAATTATTTCTACTAAAAACACCCCAAAAATTTTTTTAAATTTTAATTGTTTTACCCCCTTGTTCAATTTTTCCAAAATTTTGAAAAATTTGGGGTTTTTTTTATAAATTTTTTTTTTTTTACTAAATTTTATTTTTTTTTTACTATAAAGGGAAACCCTCTGTAAAGGGCCCTCTGAGAATCAATCTGTATACCCTACCAGTCCCTTACCACTTAACAAAGATGTAATCCAAAAGGGATCCTAGAAATAGGGGAGCCAACAACCTTTAAAAAACCACCGCTTGGTTTGTTTTTGTGTTAATTAATCCCCCCAGTTCCCACTAGTTGCTTTCTTTATTAAGGGGTTTGATTTTGGTGATAACATATTTCTCTTTTCCTTTTTCTACTGAAATTTATACCATTTTCCAAGTATTTTTTCTAACCCAGTAAATGGCTAGCCCAACAAAAACACCAATGCCTAGGGGGGGCTAATATTTTTGGAGCTATTTTTGGCCATTGGGAAGGGAATTTTTTTTCCTAACAAAACCCGCTAAAAACCCCCTAAAAATCCACCATTTTGAAACCCTTTACTGGACCAAATTTTGGGTTTTTGAAATTTTAATTTTAATCCCCTTTTTATTTGCAACCCGCTTTTTTTAAATTTTATTAATTTGGTTTTTGTTAAAAGGGAAAGGGGAAATTTCCATGTAATTGTTTTTAAAGTTTTAATCAAAAAAAAAGTGGAATTTTATTTTTTATAACTTGTGCTTTAAATTTTTTTTTTTGTCCATCTGTAAAGGGGAAAATTTATTTCAAAATAATTTGATGTCATTTTTAAATTTTTATTTATTTTTTTTAAAACAAAAACAAGTTTCAAATTTTCCCAAAAGAAATTTTTTTTCAAACCCGTTTCCCTCATATAAAACCCAAATTCGGGAAATACATATCTTGCAGCGGGGGGAATGTATTTAACTTAATTGTTAAAAGTAATCTGCTTAGGATCTTCCTTGTTTTTACTTCCTTTTTATACCCCAAGTTAAAAGGGAAAAAATCCATCCCAAAATTAGAAAAAAAAAAATCTTTTAAAAAAGACTTTTCCCGTAGTTTTTTTTTTTTTTGTTTAAAAATAATAATTAATTACAAACATCATATATTTTTGATATACTTGGGTATTCGGGTTTTTGGAAAAAAACCCGTTACCCAAAATTTAAGACGACAAGAACCAAAGTACAATTATAATCATTTCCTGCATTAAGTTTAAAAGGGAAACTAATAATGTGGAATGTTTTTGATTTTTACTTTTTTTAGGGGCGTTTAAAAAAACAAAAACATGTTGTTTTTTTTTACCAAACCCCCGTTTTTTCAAAAGTTTATTAAAAACGTTTTTTTAAACATTGATTGCGTCACATTTCCCAAGGTATGACCAGGGCTTTTCAAATTTTTAAAAACTTTTTCCCAAAAGTTAAAAAATTTAGAATCAAAAAAACCAAATTTTTTTCATTTGAAAAATTTAAACCCGGGGGGAAAAAACCCAAAAAAAAGGGCCCTTAATTTTTTGGGTTTCAATCACCCTACCTTGGGTCAGCAGCATTGTCTAAAAATTAATTTTATCAAACCTGTTTTGCTTTCATGTTATTTTAATTTTACTTGGAGGTATAAATTATTTTTTAAACCCTGAAAAAAAAATAATTATTTTAAAGGAATTTTGGGATTTCCTCTTTATTATTCGGTTAATTCCTTTCTAAAATTTTAAAAAAAGAATTATTATCAGCGGAGGTATCAGTAGTATCTAAATTAAAAAAAATTTTATTTGTTTTCCCCCTTTTTAAATTTTTTCAATTTTCCTCAGACAATTCCCCCCAACTCTTTAAAATTTTCTACCTTATATAAAATTTTTACAATCATATACAATTTTTTTATTTTTGGGTTTAAAAACCCCTAACTGATTTAAATTTAAAGAAGCGGCCCTTTTTTAATTAGGGGCAAATTTGGGGTCCCTCATACTTATCACCATCCAAACTTTTTTTTTTAAAAATTACTTCAAAAAAACCAATTTTTTAAAAAAAAAAAACCAAACAAAATAGAACTTCTAACATTAAATTTTAAAGTGAAACCCGGTTTTTTTTTTTTTTTGCTTTTAAAATTTTTCCCAAGAAAAGTATTAAAAACTGTATCTAATTGAATAGGAGTTAATTCTAATTTTTCACAATATTTGGGGTTTTTTTCTAAACATGTATATATTAATATTTTTTATTTTTTTAAAATTTAAAAAAAACTTTAGTTTTTATAAATTAAAAGTGTTAATACTTTTTCCCCTGAGCTAAGTTTTCCCGATCCTGACAATTAAACCCATTTAATCTTAAAAATTAAAATCCTCCTCCCCCTTTTTATTTTTACTGTTAATTTTTTTCTTGTAATTCCCCTTTGGGAAATTAAAATTTAAACCCAAATGCTTAACAGGTTTTTTTTTTAATTTTCAACCCTTTTATTAGGGATCCTCCCGGAAACTTCCCAAAAAGCTTCGCGCACTAAATTTCCAAATTCTGTGCCAACCTTTTTTTTTCCCCTTTTTAAGGGCTGCTTTTCCCCGCTGTTCCAAAACTTTTTTTCCAGCTGTGGGAAAATTTAAGATGCAAATCCGCTTTTAAAACAATTTTTGTTAAAGTGTCAAAAGATCCCGGGTTCCCGTATGATTTCTTTTCCCCGGGTGAAACCCTCAACATAAATAAAAATTCCTTTTTTTTTGTCATAAAATTTTTTGGGACTTTTATAAAAATTTAAAAATTTTTAATTTTTAAAATTTCTTTTAAAATTATGTAAAACTTGTTTCCCCTCATTAAAAATTTAAATTTTTCTAACCAAATACATCTGTAAAATATATTCTAAATTTAATTTATAATAATTTATTAATTTTTAGGGAAAATCCAAATCTTTTTGGGTTTTTTTGGAAATGGAAAACTCTTTTTAAAACGCATACTTAAAGCAAAAAAATAAAAATCACTGAAATTACCCCTCACCAAAGGGAAATTTTCAAAAAAGAAACAAGAATTTTTTTTTAAAATTTTATCCACAAATTTTTTAAAATTTTGGGGTTTTTTTCCCCATTCAGTTTTTTCCCCAATGCTTTTTTTCCCCAAATCCAAAACAATGTATGAAAATTTTTTAAATTCTTAAATTTCCCAAAATAAAAAATTAAACTGTAATTTAAATCAAAATTTTTTAAAAAATACTTAAATCAAATTCCAAAATTATTTGGGGCAATTTCCCGATTTTTAAATTTAAAAACACATTAAAATTTTTAATTTTTTCCCCCTTAATTATTAATTCTGGGTAACTTTTAAAAACCATTTGTAAATAAAATCTTTTCCCAAACCTTACCATTAAATTTTAACGAATTCTTTTATTTTCAAAAATTTTATCCCTAATATTATGCCAAAGTAGGGCATATTTTTAAAACTATCCAAAACCCAAAAACAAAGTTTTTTTTTTAAATCCAAAAATTAAAAAAACCCACAAAAACTGTTGTAAAAACCCTCGGGGTAAAATTTTTTTTATTATCTTTTAAATGTTTCAGAACTTAAAACTATTTTTTGTTTTCCCTTTAAATATTCAAGAAAAATAATTTTTTATAACAAATTTTATGGTGTTCTGGTAACAATGTTTTTTATTTTTAAAAGTTTTTATCCAAATTTTTCTAATACCTTTATTTTTTTTGTTCTTTATTATTAAATTTTCCCGCATCAATTGAAAACCCCAAATTAACCCCCAAGGCATTAACCAATTCTTTTGGGGTTGCATTTCAAAAGTCATAAACCCTTTTTCCCCTAATACTTTTTTAAATTTTTATAGATCTTTTAAATTTAAGGGAACCTGATTTTTCTTTTTAAATTTTTTTAAATATTTTTTTTTAATAAATTGAATTTTTTATTATTGTTAAAATCTTTTATTAATCAAATCAATCAAATCATTTCTACTTTTGTGTTAATTTACTTCTTTTTTTCCCGTTATTCTAAACCTTAGAAAAAATTTGTTTTGACCCAAAAAATTATTTTAAGTTTTAAAAATTAAAAATTTCCAATTGTCCCCCTTTTTGGGGAAAACTTTATTTGGGGTTTTGAAAGTTTTTTTTCCCTTTTCCCTATTAAAAAGCCCAAAAACCCAAAAAATTTTTTTAAAAACCCGGCTTTGTACTTTTAACTTCCCTCCGATCATGTTTTAAATTTTTTTGCTTCTTTTTGCTTATTTAAAAAACTTTTGAAAATTTATTTGGGTAGCTATTGGAAACCCTTTAATTTTTTAAAAATCCTTTTTAGTAACTTAATTTTTTGTAAACTTTTAAATGGCATTTTTTTTTAACTGGATGAAGTCCACTTATTTAAAAAAGGTCAAAAAAATTCAGACGGTTTTGGGAAAATTCATATTCTTTTAAAAAAATTTTATCCCCGAAAAAACTCTTTAAAATTTTCTGTAGGGATTCCTTTGCTTTTTGGTCTTGTTAACATTTCAGGAAATTTTTTTTTAGTTTTATCATCAGTTGTTTTTTGTTATTTTCCCTTTTTCTCTTTCCCTAAACTTTCTAATTCCCCAAAATTTATCTCCCCCAAACTATTGATGTATAGGGGGCCGGGTTTTTATGGTAATAATGGGGTTTTGGGGGTTGGAATAACTGTTTTAAAACCCGGTTTTTTAAAGTTTTTTTTTTCTTTTCCCTTTTTTTACCTAATAACCCTAATTGCTCCTTAATTTCCCGGTAATGTTTTAAAATGACTTTTATATTTTTCTTTTTTACTTTCTATTTCCCTTTAGTAATTGGGTTTTTAAATTTCGTGTACTATCCCGATTTTTAAGCTTTTTTTAATTTTTTCTCTCAATTTTTCCTTTTGGACTCTCTCTTTTGCCCGAAATAATTTTTTTTCTTATTTTCATTTCATTTAAAATTTTGATTGCATTTATAAAAATAATGTAAAATAATGTAAGAAATTGTAAAAAAATGTAAATAAAGTAAAATAATGTAATTTTTAAATGGAATTTTCCCAAAAAAAATAAAAAAGTATAAATCCAATAAATTTTTCACAACATTATCCTTTTAAAACCAGATTCCCCTGTTTTTTTTAGGGTTAAAAATTGGATTTTTGGGGTCTGGAAAAACAAAAAATTAATGCATTACTTCCAAAACCCCTTATATTTATGATAAATTTTTTCCCATAGGGGAAAAAAACCCAGAAAATTTTAAATTCAGGGTTTAAATTTAAACCCCTTAAAGCCAAATTGAAAAAAATTAAAATAAGTTTCCCCAAAGAAATACTTGAATTTCTAATAAAGAAAAAAAAATTGATGTTAAAAGATCTTGAATCAGAAAAACAAAAAGTAGTAATATTGATGATTTTTTTGTGAAGAAAAAAAAAAGTTTTAAAATGGGAAAAAAACAAAATACTTTTTAAAAGACGTCACAAAAACTTTTTGTTTTTTTATTTAAGTCAGTCTTACTATAAAACACCAAAAAATATTCAATTAAAAGGGTTTACATTTTATTTATTTGAAAGTCCGGGGAAACAGAAAAGTATTATTTTTAATGAACAAAATATAGATCGTGATTCAAATTGGGTAATGCAACAAAACAAAAATTTTTATTTTCTTTAAAATTTTACAAAACCCAAAGGGAAATTTTTTTTAAAAACCCTTTTCTGGTAAATATAGAAAGGGGGGTTTTTTAAAAATATAGAACAATAAGTGAACCCGACAGTATAATAAGTTAAATTTTGATAAATTTATTTTAAATTTATTAAGCACTAAAAAACAATACAAAAACTTATAAAAGGGCATGGAACATATCTTCCCCAGAAATAAGAAACTTGATAACACAATGAACAAGCATTAGATATGGGAGGTAAAAAAATAATTAAAACCAGGAAATCCAGAAAATCCCCTGATGTAGTTCCAAAACGGGTTTTTGTATAAAAAAAACAAAGGGGTAATAGATGACTATAATCTTGAAGGTCAAAAGTATAAAAACCAAAAACCCAAAATAGAAGTAAAGAATATTTAAAAATTAAAAAAAAATTTTAAAAAAATTCATTTTTAATTTTAATTACAAGGAAAAATTGAAAAAGAAAAGAAAGCTATGGGGTTTATTCTATTTAAAAAACTTGAAGAGAAAACTTATTTGACAGATGACAACATAAAAAAAGTATTTAAACCAATTTTTTAAAAATTAAAACCCAGTTTTAAAAATTTAAAAGTATATTAAACCCGAAGAACTAAAAGACAAGATTATTGAAACTGAAAAAAAGTTACAAAAAATTTACATTTTAAAAAATTTGGAAAAAGAAAAAAAATAAACTAAATACTAAACCGGGAAAAAAAACATAAAAATTTTTTAGAAATTTAATTTTTAAATAAAAATTTCAGAATATAAAAACTGAATTGGGAAAAGGGGAGCTTCCCAAAGAGGTTATGATCATTATACAGCATTAGGAACTTTTTAAAAAAAAGTAATTCTAAAAAAAGATACTTTAAAAAACAAAATTTGGTTTGGATTTGTACTGTTGATACAAATCATAATTTAAAGTATGCAGACTTTGTAATATTCAAAAAAATTTCAAAAGATATGACGCACTTAATGCTAAAATTGAAGAAAATAAAAAAGAACCCGGACTTTGTAGTTGAAAAATCATTTTAAAAAAAAAGGGGGTTAATTTCTGCTAATTTCTGAACAAATTTAAAAAAAATAATAAAAGCTAGAAAATTTTTAAAAAACAACTTGTGACCTGATTAAAAAAAAGTTGAATGCCCGTCACAATAAAAGTAAGAGGGGTTTTAAATAAACTTTAAAAGGGTTTTTTACAAAAAGATATTAATGAATTTAATTTATAAAAAATTTAATGAAAAAAATTAAAAAAAAAAATAAAAGATTTGGGCTCTGTGTTGGGAAAAATCACTAAAAAAGGAGAATCAATCCAAATTCTAATTTCCCAAGTAATTACCCGCTAATACTAAAGCCATAACCCCTAAGTCGAAGAAATTTCTACTAAAGAAAGCAAAAAAAACTAAAAATTGGGAAAAAAATTTTAGAATAAAAGATGCTTTCTTTTAAAAAAGAAACACAAATTTGCTAGAACAAAGAATACTGTTGATATTTTAACTGCTTTTGAAGTTTTTCTACAAAAAAAACGAATTGATGATTTAGCTGACATAAAATTTTTAAAATTAAAAAAAAAGACAAAAATAAAAAAAAAGGCTAGAGGAAATGGGACTGGAAATTTTTTTTTTTG
>NW_026460376.1:0-18947 GCF_021730395.1 Mercenaria mercenaria | reverse complement strand
CACAGTGTGTGCCATCGTATGCAAAGGAACATGTGCATCTAAATATTTTGAGTGGTAAAATGTTGAAACTATCAATTTAAATTAGACACTTAACACACACGTTTGTGCAGGATTTGGAAGAATCATATCGCTACATACCAGTTTCACAGTATGTGCCGTCGTATCCAGCGGCACAAGTGCATTCATGCTGATTGTTTTGTATAGCACAGGTACCTGCATTCTGGCAAGGATTGGTTTCACATGTGACTGAAAATTATTGATATATCATTTTTCGTATATGACTGACGGAATTAATAATTTCTTTACTGTTTTAGACCTATGTGCAAAACAGGCAGGTTCAAACTAAATAGGTCTGCTCATACAGAACATTCAAAGAAAAAAATATATTACACAAAAAATAAAAAGAGTTTCGCTTTAAAACTAAATACCGAAATTGTTTGGCAAAAATAACTTTTAGAACGATTAAACAATCGTTTTGAATTTGTTACTTGGCATTAATGTTTTCGCAAAATATATATAAGAATTGTCATTATACATACCATTTTACCAATACCAAAATATTTTATTACATAAAACAGTATTTATCTTTGTAAATAGTAGCACAATTACAATTACATAAAAATAGTTTCATTCGTAGAACGTCTAAACAAGCTATTTGAACTAGTTTCTTGAAATCATCTTAATGCAGAATACAGAAAAAGTCATCTTGATACATACCCGTTTCACAGTATGTGCCGTCGTATCCGGTAGCACAAGTGCATTCATGCTGATTACTTACTATAGCACAAGTTCCTGCATTCTGGCAAAGATTGGATACACATGTGGCTGAAAATTATTGATATATCGTTTCTAATATATGACTGACCAGTATGAGAGTTTCTATTCCTTTGTTTATTATTTGTTGAGCTTCATTAAAAAATTATCCGTTTGTTCGAAACGCGGAAAGTAATATATATATATATATTTGATGAAACAGAAATAATTATGTTGAAAAGACATACCAGAACAAAGTGTACCAGGAACGATTTGAATAAACAAATTCTAAAACATTTAAACAAACGGTTTGAATTGGTAGCTTAGCATTATACTGATTTCGTAAAATCGGGAAGAATCATCTAATTTAAAACAACATTTACAGTATGTACCCTCAATTGCAATGGAACAGGTGCATCAACATATTTTGAGACGCAAAATGTTTAAAATATCAATTTCAATTGGATAATTATGTTACATTATAGGATCTGAACGAATCATATTGTTACATACCTGTTTCACAGTAACTACCGTCATATCCAATTTGACAAGTGCATTGATGCTGATCGTCTACAGTAGCACAAGTACCTGCATTCTGGCAAGGATTGGTCGTACATGTGACTGAAAATGGTTATTCATGTCTCTTTGATATATGACAGATCAAATTAGTCTATTTTCATATTACACAAGTACTATCTGCAGAACATCTCCATAATAAGAAGGTCCAATATTTCAGGATGCTGAACCAAGTATTCGTACCACGTATTTCAACAGTCTTTTAATTAAAAACTAAAACAATGAAAGAGTTTAGAACGGAAAATCATTCATTTTGAATTTTTACTTGGTATTTCAAGATTTCACAGAATCTAGAAGAATCATCTGGTTTCATTTCAGATTCAGTGTGCATCTTCATCTGTAAAGGCACAAGTATATCTTATTTTTGTGAGTGGTAAAATGTTGAAACTACCAATTTAAATTAGATACATGACACACACGTTTGTGCAGAATTTGGAAGAATCATATTGCTACATACCAGTTTCACAGTATGTGCCGTCGTATCCAGCGGTACAAGTGCATTCATGCTGATTGCTTTGTATAGCACAGGTACCTGCATTCTGGCAAGGATTGGTTTCACATGTGACTGAAAATTACTAATATATCATTTTTCGTATAGGACTGGCGAAATTTATAATTTCGTACTGCTTGAGAGCTATGTGCAGAACAGAGAGGTCGAAACGTAAAAGGTCTGCTCATACAGGTCTTTGAAAAGGTAAAATTTATATTATACAAAATAATTAATCTTTGTTTCTCAAATAAATACCTAAATTGTGTGTCAAAAATAATTTCTCAGTATGATTAAACAATCGTTTTAAGGTATCCGATCCATAAATAGCGCATATCACTTCGGCAGTTATCGGACGATGTCGGTATTTTCCGGAATTTTCATTCAGGAACTTAGTTTTATTTTATTTTTTACATTTTTGAATATCATTTAATAAAACCATTAATAAAAAGACAAATACATAAAGAATTTTTACCAGTAGTTTTCTATTACCAAACAATTACGGAATTCTTGTCTACTCTCTTACAACGAGATGCAATGGCGGCGCCAATGAAAAAATATTGCGAATGCCGATTTAAAAAAACAAACAATGATAAACGTTTCAAATTAGAGTTAACAGTCTATCGTGTGATCATATGGTACGATGGGCGCCAAAAAATTATCATTTATCGTGCTAACAAGACCTGTCGGCTCTGAATATGCTGTGAATAGCCCAAAACATCCGGGTTGACGTCATTTCGACATGAACAATAATCAGATGATATAGAAAAAGTAAGCATCGAAAACAACGATTGTCCACGAAACGCTTGATTTAGGTAGTTGTTTTATTATTTGCTTGTAAAAAGTCAATGGAAGAAATTTTTATGAGATTATTTATAAATTCATGAACATTCCTACAGGTATATAATCGAAGTGCATGTCAAATGGTACAGTACTACAAAACAGGCAATGTTCCCCAGGCAGTGGCTAGGGGTCCGGTAACCGGACTTCTAGACTCGGAATCTAGAGGTCCGGTAATCAATATGAATGCTGAGAATGGTATTTACAAAGAGGAGACAGTATTTTATCTTTAGAAACGGGAGAGGATTTCAGAAGTTTGCTCTCGTATTTTACTTGTCATTTTAAATGCATTCTTTTAAATGCATTGTAAGTGACAGGAAACAGAAGTATTTATAATTCTTTAGTCCTTGAAAAAAAAAGATCGCAAGTTCGATAAATTATAAATAGGAATTTGTACTCTGTACATAATCGGAGGCATTTATCAAATAAATATATTCTCCTCTTTATAAACAATTTTCAGTATTCATACTTATTGGGACAAAATTGGGGAGAAAACATACTTTTTTGCTTTGGAACTGCTTCCTTTTAACGCAGGTAGATTTATACGGAAACAGTCCTGACACTGATAATACAGCATTAAATAGTACATGTATATTGAATACTGGACCTTTAGACTCCGGGTCTTGAGGTCCGTTACCGGATCTCTAGCCACTTCCTTTCCCGAAAGGCCAAACCAAAAATTACAGATGCACTGCATCACGAAGTAGTAAGCATGTTATTCTGATGAAAAAAGATCTTAAAATAGGATTTGATAAAAGATATGAATTGTGTTGAATATAGTAATTGATAATTCTTCAAATTTGAATGTAATTTAAACTACTGGGACTGTTGTACTTTTATGTATTGATGTTGAACATTAATACAAGCTACATGTTATGTGTACAAAGCTGTTACTGCATTGGTTATAGCCCTTTGGCATCTGTGCGCCATTTGTAAGCGTCAATGTAAATAAATAAGTTGTACTTGCGAAAAGAGTTATTTTTGACCTCAAAAGGTTTGTTATTGGTTTAATTTGATAGACTGAGGTGCATCTTATCTATGCTATGATATGTCTGCGTTTATATTAATGTTTGTTAGGTTTTGAAAAAATGGAATGCTTCTGTAACTGTAATATGTTTTCGCTACTCAATGAAAATTTATGATGTCAATAAATTTATAATAATTTATATCTGAACAAGTTTTCTTGAACCGAGGATTTGTTAAATTCGTTTCAGTTTTGACACAGAAGTGTGAATTACATACAGTCTTGGTATATTCTCTAGTATAACATGCATAACATTTACATTGACTTTCATATTTTTTTGTGCTACTGTTACAACCTTGATGATTGTTATTATACATTTTAAAGAAATGATAGGTAAGGCATCACTTTACCGGACCTAGAACAAAGTAATGCATACTGCCAACCATTATAATATACGGTAAACACATTTAGTGTTTAACATCTGCAAACATATCCTAGTAAATCCATTGAACGGCTTGCTACATTTATGACAGAAATAAAATGTATATAAGGCTATCATTAAAAATCATGTGTTTGTGGTAACATGACCTACCTGTGAAAATCGCTGTTACCCAACTTTTTTTCCTGGACATTCGGATGAAATTTTTTTCCCTATATGATTATATGCAAAAAAAAATCCCTACCAACCGACTCACACAAAAAACTTTGGATTGTGTTACGCGAGTCTCTGATGTTTTCATCAGTGCTGGAAAACTCTGTCTTACACCCTGGATGTAAGATGACAATTGTCCTGTCATATGTATAACGAACTATGTCTTATTATATATGTACATATTTTAAAACATTTCTAATTTTTTTTGCAGCAATGGTCCGTGTTGACGCTATTTTCTCTGAAAGCAAACTGTCAGTAATCTGCAGCCATTCAGCTACTGTACCAGAAACTTGAAGAAAGACGTAAAAAGGTAGCTTTTATTTCTCGTTTTGCCTTTATTAGGTTCATACAGAAGAGAGAAATTTGCTGAGTTTAAAATTAACCTTAGATAAATTGTGAAGAGCCGGGTTGTGACTTTATTTCATAGTGATCTACATTTTGTTATTTGTGGTGTGATATGCCAAAGACATAATTATATGACTTCAGTCTTCATTTTATGATCATGCATATGAGGAAGTTATCTTTCACATAAAATGTGCTGTTACCATTTTGCACCTGTCCAGCTAATATATACATGTAAGTCATATACCTTCATGCTGTGTATTGTTGAAAAATGTGATTAAAATAAACTTCTGTCTCACCCAACAATTTAGTGTATTGTTGTTAAAAAAACAACATGTTTAGACTTGGCGTGATCCTTCATTGCATGTCATACATCTTGATGAAGTCGCTTTTATTTATGTACACCCCATTGTCATTGATCCATGAGGTATATATAGTGTCAACACTGTTTGAACTGTCTGCCCATCAGTCCCACATTCTGATGTACATTCTGATGTACCATTTCCATCCAGTTAAAATGAATATTGTATACTTCATCAACATGAAATGAACATTAGCATATTATCAGAACAGATAATTTTTTTTTAATTATTCCCCGTTTGACTTGACAATATTACATAGATCTGTACAAAAGCTTTCATATTCAAATGAAACTTGGTATATATCATGAAGCAAACATAAGCATAATGTCAGATTATTATTTTTTGAGTTCTGCCCCTTTTTATTATATCACATCTGTACATTGTGTCCTCTGCTTCTACTACATATTTCATGTAATTCAAATTAAACATCATCAGTATGAAGTGGACATGTGCTTATTGTCTGATCGGAGTTTTAACATTATTACAGCTATATCAGTTCATAACCTTCAGTTTTCATTAAATTCAAACGAAACTTGCAAGTTGGTATACTTTAATGAGTTATGCCCTTTTTGAACTTTTTGTACCCCCCGACAACAAAGTTGTATATCCCCTTGACACAATTTAATGAAACTTCACACAAGTGATCAGTAACAACAGTAGTTGTGCATGGAACATGTTAGGTTCTTTCAGAAAAAAAATTGCAGAGTTACGGGACTTTGTTTTTTGTTACTATACTATATACATAGACACAATCTTGTGCGCTCCATCTCTCCTCATCCCCTTGACACAATTTAATGAAACTTCACACAAGTGATCAGTAACAACAGTAGTTGTGCATGGGGCATGTTAGGTTCTTTCAGATAAAAAAAAACTGCAGAGTTACGGGACTTTGATTTTTGTTACTATACTATATACATAGACACAATCTTGTGCGCTCCATCTCTCCTCATCCCCTTGACACAATTTAATGAAACTTCACACAAGTGATCAGTAACAACAGTAGTTGTGTATGGGGCATGGTAGGTTCTTTCAGAAAAAAAAATTGCAGAGTTACGGGACTTAGTTTTTTGTTACTATACTATATACATAGACACAATCTTGTGCGCACCATCTCTTCTTATCCCCTTGACACAATTTAATGAAACTTCACACAAGTGATCAGTAACAGCAGTGTGCATGGGGCATGTTAGGTTCTTTCAACAACAAAACATGCAGAGTTATGGGAATTGGTTTCTTGTTAACATACTATGTACATACAGTCTGCATATGCAATCTTGTACGCGCCTAATCTTCCGAACCCTTGCACATAGTTTAATGAAACTTCACACAAGTGATCAGTACCAACCCTAGTTGTGCATGGTGCATGTTACGTTCTTTTAGATAAATATTCTGCATAGTTACGGGACTTTGTTCTTTGCTACTATACTGTATACATACAGTCTGTATACATACAGTCCACATAATTATGCAATCTTGTGTGTGTCAAATTGCAATGTATTGTGTCAGTGCATGATGGGGGTACATTCATCACCTTTAGTGATAGCTCTAGTTTAATTCATTCTATAAGCATTCTCAAGGGGCATAAGTCATACAATATGACATCATTCCTGCTTTTAGTATTTAAAATTAACTCAATTTTATAATATTCCTACTTGATCTTAATGTTGATAATTTGTCTCATTTCAGTGAGCTGCCATTACCAAAGTACCTCAAATATGTAGGAACCATGACATTCAGGCATTTCTGTTCTGTTGAAATAATACTTGAGCTGGAACCATGACATGAAAGAAGACCTTAGGAAATATATGCAAGTGGAGAGTGAGACATAAAATTTGTAAAATGAAAAGACATATGAAGCAAATAGCAAGTTCTGAATGCTGCAAACTAACTGTTGGTAGACTTTGGATGATTTACTGCAAACATAGGGCAAAAAAGACTCAGATACAAATGTATCATAACAATGCTTACATGCCAAACTTCCAGGGCATCTATACAGGAGAATTCAGTTGAAAGGTCAGGAAATTTCAGAATTTACATTGTACCTAGTTTAATAGTTTATTTAAAAAGATAGTTCTGAATTCTTTTTAGCAAATGTGATTCATTTTTAAATCTACAATGTATTGTCTTCATTTGTTGATCTTTGTCAGCTTTGGTCTTGGTTAACATTTTTATGCCCCCGGCATCTACTGATGGGGGAGGCATATAGTAATTGTCGTGTCCGTCCGTCCGAGCTCAGATTTGCATACTTAGGTGGCTATAGGAACAATAGGTAACTGTACTTTTTCTTTGATGTCATTCATTCCGTAAGGCTTTTATGTGGCTATTTTTCTCTTACGTGGCTAAAAGAACAATAGAGAGAACAAAAGAGTAGCCAAATAAGTATCCATATGTAGGAACGTCCGTTCGTTTGTCCGTCCGTAAGAGGTTAACCAAATGGGACCGTTTCGTCTAGCATCAATACCCCTTACTAGAATGACTCGATACTAATGCAGATGTAACCTGTGACCATTCCTCATCTTCAGATATCACCTGACCTCAGTTTGACCTTGACAATGACCTCATTTTGGACTTAGGTTGCTTTATATAGGCCATCTCTTGGTTAACCAAATGGGACCGTTTCGTCTAGCATCAATACCGCTTACAAGAATGAATTGATACTAATACAGATGTAACCTGTGACCATTCCTCATCTTCAAACATCACCTGACCTCAGTTTGAGACCTTGACCTCATTTTGGACTTAGGTTGCTTTATATGGGCCATCTCTTGGGTAACCAAATGGGATCGTTTCGTCTAGCATCAATACCGCTTACAAGAATGAATTGATACTAATACAGATGTAACCTGTGACCATTCCTCATCTTCAAACATCACCTGACCTCAGTTTGACCTTGACCTCGTTTTGGACTTTGCTTTGTATCGACAAGGATGCCACCAAGAGTCATAATTCCCACTTCTGCCACTTTTTGGCAGAATTATGACCCCTTGTGTACCTAGAAAATTGGAATTTCTTGGTTAAATATTTGGTTAAATTAAATGTTTCATACTTTAAGAGCTATAGCTTGAAACTTTATATACTTGTTTATCATCATTAGTTGACTAAATAGGTCATGAACCGTAACTATTGCCTGTATTCTGTCAGAATATGGGCTTTTTACATTTGTATTTCTTGGTCAATGTTTTGTTTAGCTCGACTATTTGAAGAATAAGTAGAGCTATCCTACTCAAGACGGCGTTGGCGTCAGCGTCGGCGTCACACCTTGGTTAATTTTATCGCACCATTTCACATTTTGACAAAACTTTTTGAGGTAATGCTTTAAAACTTTCAACACTTATGTACCATCACCATGTCAAGTTTTAAGCAAGAATACTTAACTCCATGAAGGATTTTGGCTGAATTATGGTCCCTTTTAACTTACAAATCTTGGTTAAGTTTTTCATACCAGTTCATATTTTGTGCAAACTGTTTGATATATGGCTTTGGAACGTTTATACCACTTGTTTATTTTATCTGTATGCAAGAGTACATAACTCTGTCAAGTATTTTGGCTGATTTGTGGTCTTTTTGGATTTGATAATTGGTTCAGTTTTTGTACAAGTCAACGTTATGTCAAAATTGTTTGTCATGTGGCTTTGAAACTTTGAGCACTTGCTTATCATCATGATCGCCATTTGCAGGCAAGAGTACATAACACTGTCAACTATTCTGCCTGAATTACGACCCTTTTTGGACTTGAAAATCAGTTAAATTTTTCATACCAGTCTATATTTTGCCTAACCTGTTTGTCATATGGCTTTGAATAGTACTAAGGTCATTTCATTTGTAACATTTATTGTAAACTTCACTACTTTCAAGTCATAATTTGTAATGAATCACAAAATTTTGAAGTAACAAATTTATATTCAATTCCTTTTGATTTTGCATTATTTTTGCTTGTGGGTGGGGTATGTCTATTTATATAGTGTTTTTTTTTCTAAAATACAGAATTGCATGTTGTTTTTCTAATGGCTTTTACTTGCAGATATTTTATACTATAATATTTGTAATCTTGAAACATGTAACTGATGGAACATACTGTTTTCAACTTAATAATATGTTATGTTGTTTTATGTACCAAATATTTAGTTATTCGTAAAGCGAAGTTGACAGCTAAAGTTATTGCATTTTATATTTAAAAAAGGTATATTAATACTACGTATTGTATCAAACAGCTGATAAGATGTTGTTTTGTCTGTTGAAGTAAGCAGTTGTATTACTTAAATGTTTAAATAGAAAAACAGCTAAAAATGTGCAACATATTAGATTAATTTTGGTGCTAACTTCAGCCTCATTAGACATTTTTGATATTGATTACCTTGATATAGTCCGTCTCGTAAAATTTCAAAATGCATATTGACCTATACTTTTTAATTTTTTTTTCCATCTATATATACAGCTATCTTAATTTTTAAAAGTTTCAGTAAAGTAAAGAATGTAGAAAGGTCTGTAACTCTTCTTCAAATAATCTGGATTCATAATGGTTTCAGTGCTTGATGTATAAATGTTACGAGACAAGATTTACGTTTTTGTTATTTATCTGCAGATAACTTCGATTAAAATTCAAATGTTTGTATTATTTTCCAATAATATAGTGTTTTGTAGGTCATGTAACTGGAATGAAAATCACTTGAAATATTAGCAAAATAAAATTTTGAAATATAAACTTTGGCTATTTTTAGTTTATTTATGTCACATTTTCATGTAAAGGAAAGAATTGTAAGAGTTATCTCCCCATTTGAGTTATGCTCCTTAATATTTGCGTTTTTCAAACTGCCAAATGGTAAACTTCCATAAAACAGCCAAAAAGGATAACGTTACCAGGCATATAATTTAAGCCATTTATGGATCGGATACCTTAAATTTGTCACTTGGCATTAATGTTTTCGCATAACATAATGCATTATCTTTATTCATACCATTTTACAGTATGTATCTATTTATATAGTAGCACTATTAGATAAAAATAGCTTCATTCGTAAAAAATCCTTACCAATCAATTTAAATTAGATACTTGAAAATCATCTTTATGCAGAATACAGAAAAGTCATCTTGATACATACCGGTTTCACAGTATCTGCCTTCATATCCAGTAGCACAAGTGCATTCATGCTGATTATTTACTATAGCACAATTACCGGCATTCTGGCAAATATTGGGTACACATGTGGCTGAAAAATATTGATATATCGTTTCTAATGGATGACAGACCAACATGAGACTTTCTCTTCCTTGTTTATTATTTGTTAAACATAAAGCTTCATTACAAAATAATCCGTTTCCTCGAAAAGCGGAAAGTAATTAATATATTTTTGATGAAACTGAAATAATTTTGTTGAAATGACATACCAAAACAAAGTTTCTTGCATACCAGACGGGGATTTCTGGTGATTTCACCGGTGCTGGAAAACTCCATCTTACACCCTGGGGTGTAAGATGACTCTCGTGCTGTAAATGACGTATAACGAACTACATATGTACAGAAGATGTGTGTAGTAATAACAATGTTTTTCGTAAAACGGGATAAAAATACAATACCTTGATAGTTCCTCTTTGTTCCTTATAACATATTTCTCGATTCAAAAAACGTTATTTTAAGGAAATAACATAACGTTTCATTGCAGATGATAAAACAAAACCGGAACTCTTACGTTGTTTTCGTCTCTGTAACGTCATGACGTACTTCCTGTTTACGGACGTAAAGTTCCCGCGCTTTCTTAATACGCTACTATAAGAAAAAAGTGCTATGAGAAAATCATTTGTTTGAATTCATTTTTTACTCTTCTTTGTTTAATATGGTATGCAAGAAAAAGTATCACTGGCTGTAGGTGCAGATGGGAATATCCGGCTCTCGGGTAACTGTTTACGCGGTTACTCGGCTGGAGCCTCGTAACCGCCTAAACAGTTATCCTCGAGACCGGAAATTCCCATCTGCACCTACAACCAGTGAAAGAATCTTATAATATTACAAATTCTAAAATATTTAAGCAAACAGTTTGAATTTGTTGCTTGTCATTATTGATTTCGCAGAATCCGGAAGAATCAGCTAATTTGAAACAAGATTTACAGTATGTACCCTCATATACAATGGAACATGTGCATCAACATAGTTTGAGTCGCAAAATGTTTAAAATATCAATTTCAATTGGATAATTATGTTACATTAAAGGTTTTATAGGATCTGAACGAATCATATTGTTACATACCTGTTCCACAGTAACTACCGTCATATCCGGTTAGACAAGTGCATTGATGCTGATTGTCTTCTATAGCACAAGTACCTGCATTCTGGCAAGGATTGGGCGTACATGTGGCTGAAAATGATTATTCATATGTCTCTTTGATGTATGACAGAAAAAGTAGTCTGTTTTCCTATTATACGAGTGTTATCTGCAGAACATGTATCTCCATAATAAGAAGGTCCATTATTACAGGATGCTGAACCAAGTATTCGTAAGACGTATTTCAATTTAATTAAAAATGAAAACAATGAAAGAGTTTAAAAAGGTTAATCATTCATCTTGAATTTTTTACTTGGCATTTCAGGATTTCACAGAATCGAGAAGAATCATCTGGTTTCATTCCAGATTCACAGTGCGTGTCTTCGTATGCAAAGACAAAGTGCATTTAATTATTTCGACTGGTAAAATCTTGAAACTACCAATTTCACTTAGATACTTGACACACACGTTTGTGCAGGATTTTGAAGAATCATATTGCTACATACCCGTTTCACAGTATATGCCGTCGTATCCAGCGGCACAAATGCATTCATGTTGATTGTTTTGTATAGCACAGGTACCTGCATTCTGGCAAGGATTGGTTTCACAGGTGCTGAAAATTATTCATATACCATTTCTAATTTATTACAGACCAATATGAGACTTTATATTCCTTGTTTATTATTTGTTGAACATAAAGCTTCATTACAAAATGATCCGTTTGATCGAAACGCGGAAAGTAATTAATATATTTTTGATGAAACTGAAATAATTTTGTTGAAAAGACATACCAAAACAAAGTGTATCACAAACGATTTGAATAAATAATTCCAAAAACATTTAAACAAACAGTTTGAATTGGTAGCTTGGCATTATATTGATTTCTTAGAATGCGGAAGAATCATCTAATTTCAAACACGATTTACAGTATGTACCCTCAATTGCAATGGGACTGGTGCATCAACATATTTTGAGCCGCAGAATGTATAAAGAATCAATTTCAATTGGATACTTGACATTCAAGATTTTGCATGATCTGAACGAATTATATTGTTACATACCTGTTTCACAGTAACTACCGTCATATCCAGTTTGACAAGTGCATTGATGCTGATCGTCTACTATTGCACAAGTACCTGCATTCTGGCAAGGATTGTTCGTACATGAGGCTGCAAATGATTATTCATATGTCTAATGATATATTACAGATAAATTAAGTCATATTTTCTATTACACGTTGCTTCTGCAGAACTGTATCTCGTAATAAGAGGTCCTATTACAAATGCTGAACCAAGTAATACATAAGACGTATATCAACAGTCTTTTAATCAAAAACCAAAACAATGAATGATTTTAAAACGGATAGTCATTTATTTTGATTTTTACTTCGCATTTCAAGATTTCACGAATTAGGAGAACTAATCTGGTTTCATTTCGGATTCACAGTGTGTGTCTTCGGATGAAAAAGGCACCATGGATCCAATATTTGAGTGTAAAATGTTGAAACTTCCAATATTAATTAGATACTTGACACATTACGTTTTGTGTAGGATTTGGAAAAGAATCATATCGCTACCTACCAGTGTTTCAAGGATGTTTCTTCATATCCCGTGCACAAGTGACATTCATGCTGATTACTTACTATAGCACAAGTACCTCCATTCTGGCAAGGATTGGTTTCACATGTTGCTGAAAATTATTCATATACCATTTCTAATATATTACAGACCAATATGAGACTTTATATTCCTTGTTTATTATTTGTTGAACATAAAGCTTCATTACAAAATGATCCGTTTGATCGAAACGCGGAAAGTAATTAATATATTTTTGATGAAACTGAAATAATTTTGTTGAAAAGACATACCAAAACAAAGTGTATCACAAACGATTTGAATAAATAATTCCAAAAACATTTAAACAAACAGTTTGAATTGGTAGCTTGGCATTATATTGATTTCTTAGAATCCGGAAGAATCATCTAATTTCAAACACGATTTACAGTATGTACCCTCAATTGCAATGGGACTGGTGCATCAACATATTTTGAGCCGCAGAATGTATAAAGAATCAATTTCAATTGGATACTTGACATTCAAGATTTTGCATGATCTGAACGAATTATATTGTTACATACCTGTTTCACAGTAACTACCGTCATATCCAGTTTGACAAGTGCATTGATGCTGATCGTCTACTATTGCACAAGTACCTGCATTCTGGCAAGGATTGGTCGTACATGAGGCTGCAAATGATTATTCATATGTCTCTATGATATATAACAGATAAAATAAGTCAATTTTCTATTACACGAGTGCTATCTGCAGAACATGTATCTCGATAATAAGAAGGTCCATTATTACAGGATGCTGAACCAAGTATACATAAGACGTATTTCAACAGTCTTTCAATCAAAAACCAAAACAATGAATGATTTTAAAACGGATAGTCATTTATTTTGATTTTTTACTTCGCATTTCAAGATTTCACAGAATCTAGGAGAATCATCTGGTTTCATTTCGGATTCACAGTGTGTGTCTTCGGATGAAAAGGCACAAGTGCATCTAATTATTTTGAGTGTAAAATGTTGAAACTACCAATATTAATTAGATACTTGACACATACGTTTGTGTAGGATTTGGAAGAATCATATCGCTACATACCAGTTTCACAGGATGTTCCTTCGTATCCAGCAGCACAAGTGCATTCAGGCTGATTACTTACTATAGCACAAGTACCTCCATTCTGGCAAGGATTGGTTTCACATGTTGCTGAAAATTATTCATATACCATTTCTAATATATTACAGACCAATATGAGACTTTATATTCCTTGTTTATTATTTGTTGAACATAAAGCTTCATTACAAAATGATCCGTTTGATCGAAACGCGGAAAGTAATTAATATATTTTTGATGAAACTGAAATAATTTTGTTGAAAAGACATACCAAAACAAAGTGTATCACAAACGATTTGAATAAATAATTCCAAAAACATTTAAACAAACAGTTTGAATTGGTAGCTTGGCATTATATTGATTTCTTAGAATCCGGAAGAATCATCTAATTTCAAACACGATTTACAGTATGTACCCTCATTGCAATGGGACTGGTGCATCAACATATTTTCGAGAAGTTAAAATCAATTTAATTGTACTTGAATTCAATTTTGCATACGAACAATATTTGTTACATACCGTTTCACAGTAATACGTCTTCCGTTTGACAAGTGCATTAACTGATCGTCTACTAGCACAAGTACCTGCATTCTGGCAAATTGGTCGTCGATAGGTCAAATGTTATTCATTCCTAATTTCATAAAATAATCAATTTTTATTAAGTGCTATCTGCAAACATGTATTCGATAATAAAAAGGCCATTTTAAGATGTGAACCAAGTATACATAGACTATTTACATCTTTCAATAAAAACCAAAACATGATGTTTTAAACATAGTCTTTATTTTGTTTTTTACTTCGCATTTAAGATTCACGAACTAAGTCTCTGGATCTTCGGATTAGTTGTTCTTCGATGAAAAGGCACAGTCTTAATTTTTTTGTAAAAGTTGAAACACCAAATAATAGACTTACCATAGTTTGTGGGTTTGAGTATATGACAAACCATTACAGATGTCCTTCGACCACAGCAAATATTAGGCTGATTATTACTATAGCACAAGTACCTCCATTCTGGCAAGGATTGGTTTCACATGTTGCTGAAAATTATTCATAACCATTTCTAATATATTACAGACATATGAGACTTTATATTCTTGTTTATTATTTGTTGAACATAAAGCTTCATTACAAAATGATCCGTTTGATCGAAACGCGAAGTAATTATATATTTTTGATGAAACTGAAATAATTTTGTTGAAAAGACATACCAAAACAAAGTGTATCACAAACGATTTGAATAAATAATTCCAAAAACATTAAACAAACAGTTTGAATTGGTAGCTTGGCATTATATTGATTTCTTAGAATCGGAAGAATCATTAATTCAAACAGATTTACAGTATTACCTCATTGCAATGGGACTGGTGCATCAACATATTTTGAGCCGCAGAATGTATAAAGAATCAATTCAATTGGTACTGACATTCAGATTTTGCATGATCTGAACGAATTATATTGTTACATACCTGTTTCACAGTAACTACCGTCATATCCAGTTTGACAAGTGCATTGATGCTGATCGTCTACTATTGCACAAGTACCTGCTTCTGGAAAGATGTCGTACATGAGGCTGCAAATGATATTCATATGTCTCTATGATATATAACAGATAAAATAAGTCAATTTTCTATTACACGAGTGCTATCTGCAGAACATGTATCTCGATAATAAGAAGGTCCATTATTACAGGATGCTGAACCAGTAACATAGACGTATTTCAACAGTCTTTCATCAAAAACCAAACAATGATGATTTAAAACGGATAGTCATTTATTTTGATTTTTACTTGCATTTCAGATTCACAGATCTAGGAGAATCTCTGTTTCATTCGGATTCACAGTGTGTCTTCGATGAAAAGCACAGTGCATCTAATTTTTTTAGTGTAAAATGTTGAACTACCATATTAATTAGATATTGACACAACGTTTGTGTAGGATTTGAAGAATCATATCGCTACATACCAGTTTCACAGGATGTTCTTCTATCCAGACACAATCTTATGCTGATACTTACTATAGCACAGTACCTCCATTCTGGCAAGGATTGGTTTCACATGTTGCTGAAAATTATTCATATACCATTTCTAATATATTACAGACCAATATGAGACTTTATATTCTTGTTTTTATTGTTGAACATAAAGCTTCATTACAAAAGATCCTTGATCGAAAGCGAAAATAATTAATATTTTTGATGAAACTGAAATATTTTGTTGAAAAGACATACCAAAACAAAGGTATCACAAACGATTTGAATAAATAATTCCAAAAACATTAAACAAACATTTGAATGGTACTTGGCATTATATTGATTTCTTAGATCCGAAGAATCATCTAATTTAAACAGATTTACAGTATGTACCTCAATTGCAATGGGACTGGTGCATCAACATATTTTGAGCGCAGAATGTATAAAGAATCAATTCAATGATACTTGACTCAAGATTTTGCATATCTGAACGAATTTATTGTTACATACCTGTTTCACAGTAACTACCGTCATATCAGTTTGACAGTGCTTGATGCTGATCGTCTACTATGCCAAGTACCTGCATTCTGGCAAGGATTGGTCGTACATGAGGCTGCAAATGATATTCATATGTCCTATATATATAACAGATAAAATAAGTCAATTTTCTATACACAGTGCTATCTCAGAAATGTATCTCGATAATAAAAGGTTCATTATTACAGATGCTGAACCAAGTATACATAAGACGTATTTCAACAGTCTTTTAATCAAAAACCAAAACAATCAATGATTTTAAAACGGATAGTCATTATTTTGATTTTTACTTCGCTTTCAAGATTTCACAGAATCTAGAGAATCATCTGGTTTCATTTCGGATCACAGTGTGTGTCTTCGGATGAAAAGGCACAAGTGCATCTAATTTTTTTGAGTGTAAAATGTTGAAACTACCAATATTAATTAGATACTTGACACATACGTTTGTGTAGGATTTGGAAGAATCATATCGCTACATACCAGTTTCACAGGATGTTCCTTCGTATCCAGCAGCACAAGTGCATTCAGGCTGATTACTTACTATAGCCAAGTACCTCCATTCTGCAAGGATTGGTTTCACAGTTGCTGAAAATTATTCATATACATTTCTATATATTACAGCAATATGAGACTTTATATTCCTTGTTATTATTGTTGAACAAAAGCTTATTACAAAATATCCGTTTGATCGAAACGCGGAAGTAATTAATATTTTTGATGAAACTGAAATAATTTGTGAAAAGACTACCAAACAAAGTGTTCACAACATTGAATAATAATTCCAAAAACATAAACAAACAGTTTGAATTGGTAGCTGGCATTATATTGATTTCTTAGAATGGGAAGAATCATCAATTTCAAACACATTTACAGTATGTACCCCAATTAAGATGGCATAATATTTGGCCAGAATTAAGAATCAATCATGGTTGAATTCAATTTTGATTTAAGAATATGTTATACTGTTAAGTAACTACCTATATCATTTGACACTTAGTGTGTTAATTAAATACGCATTCAAGGTTGTGTATAGCTGCAAAGATTATTCATTTCTCTAGAAACAAAATAGTCAATTTTCATTAACGTCTATCTCAGACATATGATATAATTCTTTAAAGTAACGTAAGCGATTCAAATCTTTATCAAAAACCATAACATATATTTAAGAATTTTTTGATTTTCATCATAGGTTTCCAAATTAGAAATTTCGTATTTGTCACAGTGTGTTTGATAAGGTTGATCAATTATTTATTAAAATGAATACCAATAATTGATATGACACATACTTTGCCTGAGATAACAATTCATTGACTTTCATTTTTTTACATTTTTTACACTTTCCTATCCTCTCAGTTAGTTCTCCTTTCCATTTGCAATTGAAGATGTACTATCCAAATTTACATTTTATATATACCAGATAAAATTTCATTACAGATGATTACTTACTAAACAAACCTCCATATAGGAGGATTTTTACAGATGTGAAAATCTTAATATATACCATTTCAATTAAACGACAATAAATTTATATCTTTTATTTGTTTCTAAGCTTCATACAATTTCTTTGATCAAGGGAATTCGATTAAGTGGCATAAATATTTTGAAAATAATACAAAAAATGTACCAACGTTAAATAATTAAAATTTAAACATTGAATTGAGACTTCATTAATTGATTTCTTAAATCCGAGCTTCAATATCAATGCAATCGTATTTACAAAGTACTCAACGTCAAGGGTTTCGTTGCAACTATTTACTCTTCATTATATTAAGAAAGTATTTATTCTTGATATTGACATAAATTTTAAATATTGATAAGAAAAATTAATTTTTAAAAAACCAATCATTTGTAAAGTCAACAGGTTCAAATCTCTAAAAATACAAACCTATTCATTGCAATTGATTGGATCGTATGATCTTAATCCAATAATATTCATCAAACAATAAATAATCAATTTCTTTAAGTGATCATTACAGAAGATGTTGAAAAAAAGTTATTATTATTACGGATTGCAGATATAGACTTATTTACAAGCTTTATCAAAACAAACATACCAGTTTAAAGGATGTTGTCTTTATTTTTATTCTCATTTCAAGATTGACAAAAGGAGAATATTGTTTATTCTTGATTAACTGTTGATAAAAGTCATTACCTATTGAAAATGTTGAAACCAATTATATTAAACTAACAATACGTTTGGTAGGATTTAAGTTTCATATCAAACAATTTAAATGTTCCTTTTAATCTTGGTTTATATAAGACAGATCACTCATTCTTGAGGATTGGTTACATTTGAAATTATTCATATCCATTTTAATATTTAAGACAATGTGAACTTTAATATTCCTTGTTATTTAGCATTAAATTTATAACAAATCCTTATCAAAGGTTATATACATTTATGAAATAGCATATTTTAACAAATACCAATTCAAGTTATTCACATTGAAAATAATTCAAAACTAATAAACAACAGTTTTTTATTTTTGAATTAAATTTTTCAAAAGATCCTTAATCAAACGAATAATATA
>NW_026460375.1:0-11566 GCF_021730395.1 Mercenaria mercenaria | reverse complement strand
AATCTGAAATGAAACCAGATGATTCTTCTAGATTCTGTGAAATCTTGAAATGCCAAGTAAACACTTAAAATATATCAAAATGGCTCCTCTGCATTCTGCATAAAGATGAGTTTCAGGTACAAATCGCAGTTCCCGATTCTTTCCATAAATTATTGCCGTTTTATTTTTCTGGCGTCTCAATTTGAAAGTTAAACGGTTTTAGGTTTTGTCTCTTTGTGGGGGCTTTTAAATCCCGAATTCTCGACTACATACCGGATAAAACGTGCCTTAGGCGGGTTGCGGTTTTTCATTTTTTTTTTTACTTTTACAAGATACATTTATCAATTACTTATCTATTCATATACATTTTTCTCTGGCGGCACTGCCAAGTGACACTAAAACTGTTATTGAAAGTCAGTGATGATACAGAAAATATGTCTCATTATAGTGAAAAAATAAGTACGCATTTAATTTCACCAATATTTCTCGTCATTTCAATAGGAAGTATATGATAATGTGTAGTAATTGTTCATATTTTGGGCATAAGAGGCCTGTACAGGTTCTTCCCAGGAAAGACGTCTTCGCGTGTATCGGTGCTATACACCGGACACGTTAAAGAACCACACTGTCTATTCGCAAAGAGCTATGCTAAGGTAGCCGGACAGGCCTGTATCTAAAAAGAATTTCTCTCTATCTGTTCTGGGGGCTTTATCTCACTCTGTCCCTCTGGTCAGATCGCTCTGTGTCCGTATTAGTAGAGGATGAATTTCGCGCCCTGTGTGGCTGAGTTTGATATATGTAAAGCGCCTTTGAACTTGTTTATCATGAAAAGGGCGCCATAAAAATCTGGTATAATATAATATCACTTTAAAAGTCTGTTTATCCTCTTAAGTAGTTTCCTCAACTTTCAGTATAATTTATGTTTATACAATTTCAGCAACCTGTTCCAGTTACTCCTGCCAGAATGGAGCTGTCTGTTCTATCGAAAAAAATCAACATGTTTGTAATTGCCTCGCCGGAAACGAAGGCACATACTGTCGAACAGGTAGGATACTAAAACAGGTTTATGAATTGCACTGTTTCAAAAGTATGGATCAGTTGTTTATATTACGATTTCACTCATTCTGTGAACATGTACGTTTTTTCCTGTTCTGTTTTTCATTAGTCTCCTAATATCTCTGGAGTTCGAAATTCGTATCTCTGTCCGAACGAACAGAAAGAAACGGACAACGCCAGAACGACTTTTTCCGCTTACAATGGATATATCAAAGAACTACATATGTATAAATTTTCTATCTCAAAAAGATGACAAATTTCACCAAAAAAATGTGAGGAATATATTCTGTCTGTCTCCTTTTAACTTTTAGTACAAATGCACATTGTAAATTGTTAATATTAACTAAAAACGGGCGGTTTGTAATCAATTTTTTACGCACGGCCGCTGTAAGGGTTAGTTATTTGCTGTAACTTCTTATTCCTTACATCTTTGCGATCAAGAGCAAATAATTTGTTTTTATTTACATTTTTACTATATTTCAAAACATAAATACGTGGTACACAGATGATTGAATGGGAGGGTGCTTCAAAACATTTTGTTACCTTCATAGTATTCCCGCTTAACAGAAGTGCATTTTTGTAGACGCGATATCCATTGTCTTAAAGTGTCAGAGTAGTCTGCACCCGTTGAATCTGTTTCAAGGCACTTTTACTGTCATATCATCGGTCAGACAACATCTTCCTGAGGCGAGGAAATAAAAAAATCACATGGACATAAATCTGGAGAATAGGGAGGGTGTTCAAGCATTTTTTAGCTTTTCGTTGTGCAGAAAAAGTAGATGATGACACTACTTTTATGGTCTGGAGCATTATAATGAAGGAGGAAAATGCCTTTCAAACCAGTACTCGGACGCTTAAAATTTCTTGATGGAATTAAGTACTGTGTTGATGTAGAAACTGCTAGTAATAAATTTTCCTGTTTGACAGCTTTACTACAGGAATTCAAGAAAATTGTATACAAAAGATAAAATAAAAACCTTTTTGGCGCTATATTGACGCTTTGATATTACCGGGCGTTTTTTTTTCAATTGCTTGCTGTCAGATCGTCTTTGGTTCAGACATATACACCAAAGTTTCATTTCCTGTTAGTAAGTTAGATAGTTTTCTACCGTCGCAATTTTTAAATTGTTTAAGCAGGCTTCTGTAACAGCCTTCTTCTGATCAGAGGTCAATAAATGATGGATCCACCTAGCACTGGCCTGATCAATATTCTTCGATGTCAACGATGTCTTAGGCCGACCTCTACGACATACATCTTCAAGGTCATGAATACCAGACTTCAGCAGACAAGGCGGCCAACAATATTATCATCATTTGACGCCTACATTATATTAATGTTTTATAAAACGAACTAAATAGCACTAAAACTTACACATCGAGTCCTTCTGTTGAAAATAATTTGGTCACTGATCACATCACTGAAGTTTCTAATTTTAAAGTTCGTATAGACGATCAACAACTTAAACTACCAACCATGTACTGGATTCCTAAATTGCATAAACAACCATATAAAGCTCGCTTCATCGCTAATTCAAGCTCTTGTACAGCTACAAATATTTCAAAACTATTAACATCATGTTTAACTGCTGTGAAAGCCCACGTGGAAAGATACTGCGATAAAGTATACGAAAACTCTGGTAAACACTTATTTTGGTCGATTAAAAATTCTGGTGAAATCCTGGATAAGTTTAAAATTAATAATTACAAGGTATCTACAGTCAGTACATACGATTTTTCTACTTTGTATACCACTTTACCACATAACTTAATAAATGACAAACTAACTGCCTTAATTCAAAAGACTTTTGCCAGAGAGAATGCTACATTTCTCGCTTGCAATTTTGATAAAGCTTTTTTTACTAGCAATATTATTAAACATTATACAATGTGGACCTGTGACGAAGTTTGTAAAGCCCTTTCCTTTTTATTGAAAAACATTTACATCAGGTTTGGGAATGCAGTCTTTAGACAAGTAGTTGGTATTCCCATGGGAACAAATTGTGCACCCCTTGTCGCAGATTTGTTTTTATATTGTTATGAAAGAGACTTTATGTTGAGCCTTTCTCCAGATACGCAGGCAGATATTATAACTGCATTTAATAATACATCACGCTATCTGGATGATATCCTTAATATGGATAATCCGTTTTATGGTCAATTGGTGGGTACTATCTATCCTAGGGAGCTTCAGTTAATTAAAACTAACAATTCGGATACTGATGCTTCATTTTTAGATTTACATCTCTCTATTTATGACAATATTATACATACCAACATTTATGACAAGAGTGATGATTTTAATTTTAGTATTGTAAATTTTCCCCATTTGGATGGGGATGTACCTCAGGCTACATCTTATGGGGTATATATTTCACAATTAATTCGGTTTGCCAGAGCATGTAGTCATGTCAAGCATTTCAATAAACGTAATCAATATGTTACAAGTAAACTTCTTCAACAAGGCTACCGTTATTACAAATTGCGTAAATATTTTGCTAAATTTTATTATCGTAATTCTGATTTAGTTTTAAAATTCAATAGTAATTTAAAGACACTTCTGCGAGAAGGTATTTCTAAACCCGTTTTTTATGGGGATGTGGTTTACAAACTTCGTAAGATCTTGGGTCATGGTAATTTTCCAAATGTATTTGGTAAAATTATAAAACGTTTTATTAAAAGAGGTTACGACCCAACTGTTTTGAGACATCCCGCATGTTTAGTGTTCAACCAGTTTACAGTTGGAAACTACGCTTCCCTCTTTGATTGTGTCTGACGGAAGAGGGGGAGGACTCTATGATAAGCAGTTTTTAAATCCTACCAGGACTGAACTGTTTTGATATCTGTCTTCTGGCCTGTTTCGTCGGGCCCTTAAGGGTGTTTCTCTTGTTGCTCTGTCTTCTGAAAAGGCATTGAGTACATACGTTTTTGGTTCTAAAGGTTTGCTTTTTATATATTTATACACGAGCATTTTTGTGTTTTACATGCCATGCCTTTTTGTTTCAATTACGTGTGTTAGAGATTCACCTGGAGGGGATTACTTTTATTTACACTGTCCCGTATCTTTGGAACATGGTGGGGGTAAGAGTGAGGTCGGGTGCGCACCATAAACCGGTTTAAGCTCCCCAGTGGTGTTTTTGCCACTGACCGTTCCAAGGCGGTGCCCCCCTGTGTTCCTTTGTTTGTTCGTTTTTTTCCTAATGTGTTGGCTTTGTGTGTGTGTGTGTGTGTGTGTGTGCGTGTATGTGTATGTGTGTGTGTGTGTGTGTGTGTTTGTGGTGTGCGCGTCTGCGTGCTGTGGGTTTCGTTTTGGGGAGACTGCATTTTTGGTACGTGGCATTCCCTGTTTGATATTTGTCTTTGTTTTTTTACCAACCTGCAAACCGTCATAAATGACACGTAAGAGTGATCCTTTACTCTCATTATCACTCATTATCTCATGTTGTTGTTCCAGAAACAATTTTTGTTATAAACTAGTATACATTCCCATATTAATCACGTTTAAAGCGTCACAATGACTGCGAAACAATCATTTACCTGTACATAGGTTCTAATCCTTTCCATCAATTGTACTTGTATACTCGATCTAGGTAAATATAATTATGTATATTGTTGGGAATAAATATGATTAAATTAATCATTAATAAATTATTATAGATTATTTATTATAATAAGGTCCCAGTGATGAAATTTAACATAACTATGTGGACTGTAGTTTTAACCAATTGTTTTTTTTTATTTCTTTACAAATGGCATTAATTTTTAAAGGGGGACAACTTAATGAGAATATTTAAAGTATCCATCGCACGGGACAGTACGGCAAAACATGTAATGGTCAGGTAGATTGTTATTTAAGATGTTGTTCGTTTATTCAATGTTTTCATACTTTGATGATATATTCCTAAACATTAACACACAGAAAATATTCAGCGTAAATGACTGTGACTACTTCATTTATTCCTCGAGCTTTTCGAGTTTGTGTAGGTATTAAATTTCTCTTTACATACATGCAGATATTAAATATTGAAACTTTATATATATGCATGGAAGCGTGTCAGTTACAAAAAAAAAACGTTTTGAAGCACCCCCGTAGGTTGCGAAAACGATTATGCCTGGTTCAAATAACACCTAGGTGACGGACGTCAATCTAGAACCCCCCACCATATATGCAACATTCGAAAGTCGATAACTTGAAAACGATTTTATATTTCAAGTGTACAGTGTATAATATTGTTACAATATTCTAAAAGTTTTGACTTCGTTTCGAAACTTTTTGGACGGCTCTCGTTCATGCATTTTAAATTAAAAGGTATCGAAATAGGTTTGATAATTATCTATAACTCACTTTTAGTAATGAAAAAGAAAATGTGCCGAACTGCTTTAAAGCGACTAACCCACACATTGTGATTTGTGATTTCTTAAATGATTTATCACCGAAAGGCAAAATGCCACCACTGTTTCATACATTTATATGAAACATAATGGTTGACCAGTTTATAGTTTCCAGAATTACGGGAACATTCGAGTTTTTGCATTTTTTCTCATGAACTTTTATAAACCGTTGCAACGCTTTATTTTTTGTAAACATTGATAAATATAGAAGGAGACGCGACAGTATTTTTACACGCTATCATCACGTGGGCAGCAAACCAAAACTGCGCATGCGGTTTGAGGATTCAATTTATAGACTCGTCTACCGATTAGGGAAATCGTGCTGATTTCCTTTGCCGTATTTTGGTAAGAACCACTATCGTACTGAATAACATTACCTAAACAACGGACCGTTCCATTATTAAAAGTGCAAAAACATCGCTGACCTCAAAACCGAACTATAGGTATCGTACAGTATTATGGCGTTTAAAAGTGAAAACAAAACAATTACATAAAATTAAGTCAATACACTTAGTTTACGATTTAGTCAGTGATTACTCATTGGCCGAGCGATTACGGTATTCGTATTATGCCCTTTCGTCGGGAGTTCGATCCCCATTTTTTTCAGTTTGCATTTCATACTTTGTGTAAGTTTGTTTTTCTCTGGTTTCTAATTTATTGTTTTGTTTCTTATTTTCATATAAAATTGGTAGTATCTTTAAAACAATCGATCCTGAAATTATGACCGGGCAATGCTTTTATTAAAGTGAAGTGTAAGATTGTTATAAAACTTATAAAACTAACCAGTACATCTTTAAAAATATCACAGGAAAGCTTAAAAACATTAGATCACATTAAAGGTGGAGTGTATTTAAACATAATTACCTGTCAATTGTGACATATTTAATTTTAGTGAAAATGTTAGAACTAGATTTACTAACTCGTTTCGTCTTCATTGAATCGTACTGAAGAAAAAAAAAGTTTTAAAGACAAAATTTAACGGGTCTGGGAATCGAACTCACGACGAAAAAGTATAGTACGAGTACCGTAACCGCTCGGCCAACGAGAAATCACTGACTGCATCGTAAACGTACTAAGTGCACTGACTTCGTTTTATGTTATTGTTTTGTTTGTTTTATATTTCAAAACGTCATAATAGTGTGCGATACCTATACGTGTACGCTCTATTGATAAGGTAATTTTCTCTCACTGTCACATGATGTTTGCTAGGTGCCCGCTGACGGAATTCCGTTTTTTATAAACCAGGAAACCCTTATCAGAAATTGTAGACGAATGTTTTTATCTTAAATCTATTAGGAAAACAACGAATTACATCGAGTATGCAGCATATAGGTGAATATAGCAAAAATTGATATTTTTAAATCTGACACCACGATGTGTGGGTTAGTCGCTTTAAAATAAGATACGACATTATAGCTTTTACCTGATAGATTACGTTTTGGACATCCTTTGTACATGCTTTTGAAATTAAAATATTTTAAATTAAGTATTATTTAAGCTATAATAAAGTTGGTATTATCAAGGAGAACATTTTCTGTATTAATTTTAAATGATTATATTGCTTTAATTAGATAGAATATTTTAGGTCTACATCTTGGTTACGGTGCAGTGGAAGGGGACTCGAGCATGTATGGTACGGATGATGCTTGTAGCCCTGTACTTCGAGTTAGCTACGATCTGCCATTCATGCAACGAAGATTTACGACAATTTATGTAAGAATAATGAAAATCGTAAATTTTATTTCTACAGAATTCGTATTTTGAATGAATCAATAACGTGATATATTAGCACAGTGCTTGATTCTCCTAACATTTTATACTTGCTGTAGTTTTATCTGACCTGCGGTAAATGATAAGTCCTTAGATATTTAATGACATATTTGGGTTGATTACAAAGATCACGGGATCCAAGCTTCACTCACTGTTTAAAGAGACCCAATTAATTGCTGGAGCAGGTGTTCGTTGTAGAATAATACATGCTATTTTCGACCAGTCAGAACGCTCTTAATAAACATTTGTTATAGAAGATAAAATATACCATTTAAAGCTAGAATGCGGCTTGCTTGGTTTAAAGTGTTTTAGATGAAATACAGAAATGGATAGTAGGACTAAGATTTAGTTTTGAGTATGCAAGACATTTCAAAATGTAAATATAATTTTCTATGACTTTTATAAGGATAAAAGACATTTCTTATCGGGGTGATATAACATTTTAGCAATAGGTTTTACATTTCCAGTATATAAGGGGCGTTTTAGTGAAACAAAGTCGATTGTCTGTAAACAACTTTTTTTTAAAAAACAACATAGCAATAAGTTTATTATTAGATAGATCTACTAACCATACCCCTCTTTTTTCAGTGTAGTCATGAAATATAATATTTTCTGGTCCATAAACATATTTACCTCATCATTATACAATAACTCTTTAATAACTGCTGTGAGTATACAACGATGTTGTTGAGTCGTTAATATTTCTATACATAATTAAAATTTCTATGAGTAAAGTCAGATTGACACATGTTTATGAGATCGAATGTAGGGACCGTGTATTTAGATGAATGAGAAGCGTAATCGCTAGTTTTCTATGTAACAGCTAATTTTTTTTCTGATTCAGGTATGTACCAATGGACTCATTTGCTTCAACAGACCTTTCAACGGATATTCGATTCCGAAAAAGCAGGGTTTTAATAATGATTTTTTGAATATCTATTGCCTGGCTCCGTACTTCGCAGATTTGGACCTTACGTACACTGGCCAAGTGTGGTATCAAGCATATAACACTTTAGCGGACGATAGTTCGCAATCGGCTGATATTTCCATTAAAGTGCATGATCTTGTAAATGAACTCTACGATGAGGAATTTTATCCAGTTTATGTTTTAAAGGCAACTTGGTATGAAGCACGATATGTTGGAGGAAGACCATCGGAGGTATTTACATTTTAAATAAAGCTAAAACACAAGCGTGGTTCAAATAACCTGATCGACTATATGTTTTGTTTCTTATTACCATTTATCAAAAATTGATTGTAATTGAGAAGAAACTAACAGAAATTTTAAGTGTGAGAGGAGTGTTTATTAGTAGAAAAAAGCGGCACATGCATAATTGAAATAAATTCCGAAACTACGTAACAAATTTTGACAAAAAAGCTTACCTGTTGACCCATTGTTTAGGGTACATGTAACTAGAACCACATTATTTCTTTTGCCCATTGATATTGTATCATTATACCAGATTAATATAACACCATTTTCATGTTTAACACATTCAAATATGCTTCACATACAAGGGCAGCAACTCAGGCCTCTACCAGTACAGATACATAGCAATCTAACAAGAGGGATAGAGCAAGAGAAAGTCCCCAAAAGAGAGAGAAAGACATAATTAGATGCAGGCATGTCCGGCTAACTAAGCCTATGTTTTTGCAAACAGACCAACCGGTTGTTTAACGTAAGCGGTGTTAGCACTGATGCAGGCTAAGAACAAGTACTGGCCTCTTAGTTGGGTGGGAGACACTCAAGAACATCTCTGAATGTTCTGGACTGGGATTCTAACCCGCAAAACTCGACATTGCCAAATACTTTCACGCATGTTTTCAGAGCATTGTTTGCTCAAACAGGAATTTCTAACCCGCCATTCATTTTTTTAAATGTATGACGTCTATAAAGCTGTCAACAGATTAGTTTGTTTTTAAACAGACTGTAACGTTCCAAGTAATTTATGCAACAGACGGGCAGAGGTCATATGCATTTTATAACTACGCAGAAATGAACTTCCAATCTGGCTTACAGTTTATTGGAATCATAAACAATGGAAATTTCGAAGGATTGGATTATAGTTCGGATGAGTCATACCTACGACGCCCGGATAAAAATCTCATATTTGGAGGTAATATACACCAAGTCATGTTTGAGTATAATCAAAGTAAGAAATTTGGTTTTTATCATAAACAAAGAAAATACTTCTCTAACTTTTTCTTGATCCAGCTGCTTTTCACTACCGTGTACCTTATGTAATGTGACATATCCTTCTTTACTGTACCGTAGAAAGCCTCTCCTTTAATGTACCGTGTCAGCATCACTCAGCAACTGTACCGTGACGGCTTCACTTCTCTAAAGCAACATGAATGTTTTGTTTTCCTCTGCTATACTGTAAGGTGACAATTTCCCCCATCTATTGTATCGTAACAGTTTCCCTTATTTAGTGTACCACGACAGCTTCGCTGAACTATTAGTTACACGGCTTGTTGGTGACCGAACACGGTGCATCTTCACTTGAGAGCCAGACGGATTCATCAACATTGTTCATCATTATGCTGATGAGCTCTTCTGGCTCTCAACCAACGATATACGATATCGAGCTAATCCGTATCAGGCGAGGGAGAAGTCGCAGCCTGCTACAAATGTTTGACACAGTGTATACCCCGTATCCGGTCACAAACAAGCCGTGTAACGATTGTTGTCTTGTCGACAACCATTTACTTCCTAATGCCTGCATTTAGATATCACTATTGCAGTGTTAAACAAAATCCATATATGGCCCACTTCTTTGTACTTTTATGCTCAATTATACGTAACTGGACAACCGAACGGTAAGTATTCAGAAAATGATACTGTCTAAATATTAGTGATAGTGAAATCGAGACTTACACAATGAACATGACTGAATTACAAAACACAAAGGCTCATTTATATAAGGTATGAACTGGTTCTATGCAAAAACACTAACAACTTTATGTTCCATCCTTTTGAAAGTCATCAGATTTTACGATGTCAGAAATGTCTTAAAACTTTCGCTTTAATCCCATTATCTGATAAATCCTTCGTTTTATGTAGATTGAATGACCCTACAACAAACTATCAAGTAACGAAAAAGTTAAATCCTTTTCCTTACGATGAGTTAGTTCCCAAACACGAATTTAACATAATCTTAGCATTGTCCCATACAGATAATTATTTTTCTTCTACTTCGCTTCTTACGGCTATTTTCACTTAAGTAAAAGGACACAAACGGTAATAAAACACTTAATTTTCTCTCGTAAAGAAATCTGCAACTATAGATTTTATAATCTGAGTAAGCGATGCCGCTTCCATTTTGTTTTAATCAAATTTCGTTTGTTTGTTTGTTTGTTTTGGGTTTAACGCCATTTTTCAACAGTATTTCAGTTATGTAACGGCGGGCAGTTAACCTAACCAGTGTTCCTGGATTCTGTACCTGTACAAACCTGTTGTCCGCAAGTAACTGCCAACTTCCCCACATAAAACAGAGGTGGAGGACGAATGATTTCAGACACGATGTCTTTTATCAAATCGTCACGGAGAACATACACCATGCCCAGGGCTGAAACTCACAACCACGCGATCCGTAGATCTGCGCTAAGCGGGCGGGACTCAAACTTCGTATTGGGAAATTACTTACCCGATCGATATGGAATATAGCTGGCCTGCACGTGACGTTTCTTGACCATTATTGATGTTAGAAACTTAAAGAAGGCGATGTAAAGTGCCACTCTCTACAGTATCATGTCATATTGTCTCTACTATGAAATCCTTCACTATACCGTGACAGCTCCTCACTGTACCGTGACATTTTGTCTTCTCTACCAGGTTCTCTCCTTTATACATTTTGTTTTTACTTTAGCTTATGACGCGTTCTATGTGATTACGGAGGCATTATTTATAATAAAAATAATATAATTGAAATATTGGCATGATTGCTCTTGCCTCTATCAACGACCACTTAATATCTTTTATCCTACCCTCATACAAGATATAGCACAAAATCGGCCTGCCTAATAAACTTTGCTTTATTCAGTCAGTGTCAAGATATAACTTTTGCGGGAACTTTTGAAATCGCATATTTTACCGTAATATCAAAAGTTTTTATCCAGAAACAAAGAAGTTATTACAATTTTTCAATTTTACCCACAAATTGAATTGCACTTGCAAACGTCATATACGACGTCAAGTCTGCACGCTTTTTGCTCTTTCCAACGACTTTTTACACAATTTTCTGAGCAGGTAGGATAAATAGAATATTAGATTACTGTCTGAAAAAATTTAATTTATTAGGCTCGTCTACGAACAAATATAAGGCTCGGCAGAGCCTCGCCTAATATATTTTCTTCGACTCGCCTATAAATT